>NW_010518643.1:0-819 GCF_000687285.1 Phaethon lepturus
CAAAAGCACCCGGGAACCCCAAAATCCTGCTGTTGCCCCCCCAAATCCTACATCTGCGCCCCAAAATCTGACTTCTGTGCCCCAAAAGCGCCCCATTGCACCCCAAAATCCTGCATCTGCGCCCCAAAATCCTACTTCTGTGCCCCCAAATTGCCTCGTTTTCCCCAAAATGAAGCCCAGAACCCCAAAATCCTGCTCCTGTGCCCCAAAATCGCCCCACTGCACCCCAAAACCTCCCCTGGAAACCCAGGGCTGACCCCTGCGCCCGCAACCTGGAGCACGAGCTGCCCCACAGCCTCCTGCCCCCCGGGCCCCACGGAGACCAGGTGGGACCCACAGAGCAACCCCCTCCCCAGCACCCCACAAATCACCCCTGGAGCCCCCAAATTATGGTTCTGGGCCCCCAAATTAGCCCCATAGCGCCCCAAAAGCACCCGGGAACCCCAAAATCCTGCTGTTGCCCCCCCAAATCCTACATCTGCGCCCCAAAATCTGACTTCTGTGCCCCAAAAGCGCCCCATTGCACCCCAAAATCCTGCATCTGCGCCCCAAAATCCTACTTCTGTGCCCCAAAATTGCCCCATTGACCCCAAAATCACCCCCAGAACCCCAAAATCCTGCTCCTGTGCCCCAAAATCCTGCCACTGCACCCCAAAACCTCCCCTGGAAACCCAAAATCCTGCTGCTGCGCCCCGAAATCCTGCTTCTTTGCCCCAAAATCGCCCCATTGACCCCAAAATCACCCCCAGAACCCCAAAATCCTGCTCCTGTGCCCCAAAATCCTGCATCTGCGCCCCAAAACTGCATCATTGGACCCCA
>NW_010518644.1:0-1259 GCF_000687285.1 Phaethon lepturus
TCCAACCTTAGTGAGTCTGTGATTCTGTGAATAATTCATGGGTGTCATGGTCCTGACTGGATGGTTGATAGTAGACTTCCACAACACCATCTGCTTTATTTGCTTTCCCCTTCATCCTTACCCAGAGGCACTCAACCATGCTGTTGACAAGTGCAAGGACCATACAATCCAACCCTTTCCTTATACACAGTGCCACCTCCCTGCTTGCCTACCCTGCCTATCCCTCCTGAAAAGCCTGTAAACATCCATCATGTCACCCCAGTCACAGGACTCATCCCAACACAACAAAATGAGATAGGAAAAAGAAAAAGAGACCAAGAGAGAAAGGAAGAGATACACAGAGCTTGAGACAGAGAAAAAGAATTATAAGGACACAGAGACAGAGACTAAGACAGACAGAGAGGGAGAAAGAGATAGCCAGAGACAGATGTTATTCCAATTTACAAGAAGGGCATGAGGGAAGACCCAGGAAAACACAGACATGTTAGTCTAACCTCCATTCCTGGAAAAATTATGGAGAAGATCATAGTGGGTGCTACTGAAAGACATTTAAAGGACAATGCAATCATCAGGAACAGTCAACATGGGTTCACAAAGGGAAAGTCCCATTTAACTCATTTGATATCCTTCTATGATAAGGTCATTCTCCTGGTAGATGAAGGGAAGGCAGTGGATGTAGATTTTCCAGATTTTAGTAAGGCTTTTGATACTGACCCTCATAGCATCCTTCTGGACAAATTGTTCAGCTGTGGGATGAGCAGGAACACGGTGCGCTGGGTGAAGAACTATCTGAATGGCAGGGCTCAAAGGGTTGTAGTGAATGGGGCTACATCTGGCTGGTGACCAGTCACCAGCGATGTTCCTCAGGGTTCAATCCTAGGCCTGGTTCTGTTAAATGTATTTATCAACAATCTGAATGCAGGAGTTGAATGCACCATTAGCAAGTTTGCTGATGATTCCAAACTGGGAGGTGCTGTTGACTCTCTTGAGGCATAAGAGGCCTTGCAGAGGGATCTAGATAGATTGGAGCATTGGGCAATCGTCAATGGCATGAAATTTAACAAGAACAAATGCTGGATTCTGCATGGGGGATGGAGTACTGCTGGGCACAAGTATAAACTGGGAGAAGAGTGGCTGGAGAGCAGCCCTGCAGAAAGGGATCTGGGGGTGCTGGTCAACGGTAGGCTCAATAGGAGACAGCAGTGTGCCCTGGCAGCCAAGAGGGCAAACCGCATTCTGGGGTGCATCAACCACAGCAT
>NW_010518644.1:1818-2121 GCF_000687285.1 Phaethon lepturus
GTTCCCTCTACACTGTAGCACTGTGCTCATTGTAAATATCCCATTCGACACAGAGTAACTACTCTTTACTGTTTTCTATATACAAATGTTATTTGTACCATACAAATATAGCTACAGCCATTTGGTCATTAAAAATTTTTTTGTTAAGGCTAAAGCAAGTGAAAGTCAAAATCTGCCCACTTTTAGTTTAGAACCATTATCCCTTGTCCTATTGCTATAAGCCTTGTGAAAAAGTCTGTCTCCATCTTTCTCGTAAGTCCTCTTTAAGTACCGGAATGCTGCAATAAGGTCTCCCCAGAGCCT
>NW_010518645.1:0-2654 GCF_000687285.1 Phaethon lepturus
CCAGCTCCATCCTGGCTGAAACCAGGACATGCTTCCATAGCCCCACACAATATACATTCACTTTATTGTAGAGTACGTTTGGATCTCAGACCATACCATCCAGTAGTCCGTCAGTCATAAGTGGTCAATATCATATTTGTTCCAAATAAAATTAAAACTGTAGTTCTCCCATAGTGCAGTAAGCATTAATGAAATTTAGGCTCCCTATATCAGTTTAACTCCAACTCTATAATGAATGAGGAAAAAAAGAAGATGCTAATATGGATGCAGATTTGAACCTTTCCGAATTCTGCAACAATTCAGATCCAGGATTCCAGTCAAGTTTTTTTGGTACATCAAGTTTAATCAATTAGCACCCCCACTTTCCTCCCTGCCCCAAAAATTCACAAATGAGAAAGTAAGGTGAAGGCCATGACAGTTTATTTGGGAAAACTGTACCTGTCTGATAATGTTGTATGTATACATATCACAGCTTAATTTCCCCCTGGACATGTACATGTCATTAATACTAACCTCCCAGAATACTTCAACTGGACCAAGATCAATTTCTGAACAGGCCTTAATACTTCCACATAGAATTAATTTGATTGTAGTCTGATCTAATTACTGCAAAGACATTTAATAAGACAGTATCTGGCTTAAGCAAACACAAGCCATGGAACTCAGTTCAAACCTAGCTCATCACTATCATCTCATGTAATTAAACAACATACGGGAAGCTGGAGTACTGCTGGGAAGAGCTATTATGGGAAGTGGTGAGATTTGAATGTAGAACGAGACACCATGAGGAAGAGCAAGTCAGCCCTATGACTATAGTCCTTCTATTATGGTAAACCTTGTTGTTTGCAGCACTCAATAGCCTGGAAATGGAGTCTTTACTTACTGACTGTCCTTTCTTTTACAAATACTGTTTTTTCCTCTTCATTATTCTGTATTTTACACCCTTGGGTACATACTAGCAAAATAGCAATCTCCTAGCATCTGGGGATGAATCTTAAAACCAAAACTACATTCTTACATTTATTCCTCTAAAACAGAGGTGTGGGGTTAAGCTACAGAAACTCACATGATTGATTGAGCAAAAGAACTGTACATTTATGCTGCATAGGTGAGGAATGGTTTGTACTTAAATGTAACTGTTACTTAACTTCCTTTTCCAGGCTTTCATTTGTTTAAGCTATCTTTGATTAATTTAATTAAAACAAAAAAGTAAAATAAAAATAAGCCAGCAAAGTCTTTAAAAGATATTGTTTTTGTATATATAAATGTACCCTGCTTGTAAAAAATATTTATATAAAAATTAAGACAACTGTTAATTCTTGAGTGTTATAAACATAAAAATGCAACCTGTTTTCCAAGTCAGTTCAGCCAAGACTTATTTCAGATCACTTATATTACTGAACATCCCTGAAAATTTGTAACTTAGTAAACTAATGAATCACAGTGGAGTCTCAATTCAGACAACTGGCAATGTAGATGCAAGTCTGAAGATAAACTGAATCAGCAATGAACAATAAGCAGATCATTTCAAACTTAAAAAATGTTCTAGCCACACAGCTTGCATTCATATCCCCTTGATAAACATTATTTTTATTAGGCTAGCTCTTCAAATTTCCACTCACAGTAATGTTTTACACTAAAATCCCCCCTCACTGTAATATTCATTTCGGAAAGGGGATTTAGTGGTGTATTTTTGTATATGTGCTTAACATCCTAGTACATGTAACAAGTAGTTTCCATTTTCAGGGCAAGTGTGAATAGATTTAAATTCTCCTTTTTGAGACAACACTTGTCATAAGACAGTACTTGCTGTGCAAACTGGATAGCAGCTGATTTTTTTCCAGTCAATATGAGGTTTCATAATTAGTTCCTGTTATAGGCATCAACCCTTCATTCATTCAATCATAAAAATGTGACTTACTAGAAAAGGAAAAATACAGTCTAAAAGGCACAGAATCACATGGCTGCTCTACTAGGAGTCTGTAAACAGAGAATTGTTTGAATTTAGGAAATCCAAATCTAGGAAAGTAAAAAGGCATCTGAAGCAGGCTTTTATCTAGTCAACTTCCTTAAAGATCCAAAATGTTTTGAGGTCTAAAAAGTATGCACTAAAATACCATATTTCAAAAAGCAATAAGGCAAACAGTATACTCATTATTTCAAAAAAGTTACAATGGTAGTGTAGGCATACACAGTATAACTTTTAGTTACAATGCGTGGTACTGTTTCTACTACATAGCCCTATAACTTTCCTTTCTACACAATTGGAGATTAAACCAGGATTCCAGGTGAACACAAAACCATCCTTGTACCACCATCTACCACTGGCAACAGTTCTTCAGCAGCAGCAATATTTGCTCTGCTGCTTGAGTCACACTCATACTGAGGAAAGTTCAGAGATCAAACACTGTCATACTTGTGAAGAGCTTCTTCTAGCTTTTGTGTCACTTTTTGAAAAAAGAGTATTTGCTGTTGCAAGAAATGCTGCATCTGTGATTTAAAGTCCCTCACACGAATTTTGTTGAAATGATTAATTTCTGCTAGGGTCGCAAAAGAAATAATGTTACAGCGTTCTTGAATGCCCTCAGCTTTCTGGAGCTCCATCTTCCCCTCTTCCACATGTCGCTTACTCTCCTTTACTTTGGTAAGGGCTC
>NW_010518646.1:0-2678 GCF_000687285.1 Phaethon lepturus
CCATTCTGGATCAGATCAAAGTTTATCTGCCTCAGTGATATTCTTGCCAGCCTTTACATTTCTGAATGACAACATTGTGTTATTTAATCTGAATTGTTATAGCTATTGATCTAAATATATAAATAATTGAAGAGAAAATTGTGTGTAAGCAGGTTTTTGGGTTTGTTCTGGTTTTGGTTGTGGGTTTAGGTATTTTTTTTTTTTCTCCACAGATACTGGGTGATTGCTGTTTGTGCTCTTTTGTGTTTTACTCTGGAGAATGTTTGGTGCCCACACTTTTGATTGTTCGATGGCATGAAAATAGCTTTAAATATGTTAGGTAAGTTCAAAGATGTTTCAAGTTACCTTAGCCTTAGAAGAAGATGTTTATTACGAGTTGCTTTAGAGCTGGGATTCAGAGTTGGAATTGTTATTACGAGTTGCTTTAGAGCTGGGATTCAGAGTTGCAATTGAACACATTTACATTGATGTCCAATTGTGTTTGCATATGTATGTACATAGTGTGCCACGTATGCATATGTGGACAATATAGGCATATATATGATTTATATGTATGATACATTTTTTTTATTTTTATATATATATGTATTTCATTCTTCGTTATTAGCTCACACCTAAATAAAACTGAGCGCGTTTATCTCTGCATGTGGGTGGCTATGTGTACATACGTGTGTTAGTGTCAGGGGTTTTTTTGCATCACGCTAATAGAGTTCATTGAGCACACGTATAGTCTCTTCCTGTTCCTAAACGAGATACACGTATGTATGTGTCCTCTGCAGATATCACTTGAGTAACTGGCTAAAATTTTGCCCTACCCCTGATGTGGTACAACTGCTTTTGTTAAATTTGCTGCTTTTTTTATCAAAATCTGCTTTTGATACTAACTCAGTAATGATGTCCTCCTTGCCCTACTAAGCAGCATCACTCTTTGCTCAGTTTGTCAGTAGCACGGTAATGGATGCCTTTCTGGTAGTACAAAAAATGAAACAGAGCATAACATGCCCAGTGTAGCAGTATGCATGTATACTGTAGTACGTGCAGCCTGAAATTGTAACCAGATTTCTCAGCCATGTTACTCACAATTTTTTGTATGCCAACTATTGCTCAGTTTCATTGTTTACTACTATTTAATCCATTTTTTCATATTAATGCCTTTTTTTTTGTCTGCTAGGTGGCATGCTTCCAAATGAAATCTTTCTTGTGTTTCCTATCAAGTTTTGAATCTTCTTAGTGTGATAGAATGGGTTGGGTTGGAAGGGACCTTTAGCGATCGTCTAGTCCAACTCTCCTGCCATCGGTAGGAGCAACTTTCTCTAGATCAGGTTGTTGGAAGGCCAATCCCACCTGACTTTGAAAACTTCGGATAATGGGGCATCCACAACGGCTTTGTTTAGCACAGCATACTGTTGATTTTCATTTTGGAGTTCTTAGTATTCCTGTGTTGGATGATGTTACGCTGTCTGAGGAAGCTGTTCCTGGCTAGGATGCAAGTGCCTTTATTATATGGCCCATGGTTTGCATGTTCTATACAGATAGCCCGAATTCCTGTCCCATAAAAATAATTCTCAGTGCCCAGACACGATTTTTAAACTTGTGTAAATGCAAAATATTTTTCATTTATAAGGTTTTTGTAGAAAAATAGATTTTTATTTTTCGTGGTTTTGTCCTGCATGGTGCTTTTCCCATTCAGCATAACTGAGTAACCTCTTGGTTTTGTTGCCTTTTTATTGCTATTCAGTTCTTTGCCCTACCGGATCCACTGGGTACAGCAGGCTTGTTCTCTTGTTAATTTGGTTCCTCGGTGTGCATCTGTAAAGTCAAGAGGAGCTTTGCTATGTGCATTTGCGAGAGATGGGCTTCTGCTTGCAGTAGCTGTTAATCAAACTGATCCAAAGGTATGAATGATAGACGGTACGCCATTTAAGCTAATAATTCAGTTTGAATGAAGTGGAAACAAGGATTTAATAATGCAGTTTTAGGAGTGATTTTTCAACATGTGATTATATTGAGGTTGATACCCATACGTAAAAAAATTCTGCCACAACTTGTGATTTATGTTTTTTTTTAAAGCTGTTGTTAAGAAATCCACATCAGCTCCTCTGTCATTTCTAATCTCCAAGAAATACAATACTAAAGAAATTAATTTCAATTACTGCATTGTGTCTGCAAAGATTCTGGGTGATTCTGAGTCAGGCCTCAGCCTAACCTGTATTGGAGGTTATGTTCCCACTTCATGATGTTATTCCTTCTAACAACTCGGAGGCCGAATCTTAATGTAGTTTGTAGTGCTAGTGATGACAGGGAATAGGGACCAGCTTATTTAGCATACCAGAATGGGATGATACAGTCCTTCAAAGCTCCACTTGTTATTCACCAACAAGACGGCAGAAGAGTGATCTTGTATTATTTTGAAGATTTTAGAACAGGTTCTATTTAAAAAGAATATGGAATTATATACTGAGTGTGTAATAATCTTTAATTATTTTTCAAATGTAAAAATAGGCATAGAAATTTTAAAAAATAAATATTGAAGTGCAATGTCACTTTCATGTATGATAGTGTTTCTAGTACATTGAATGTAATGCATAACTTGCTAATAGAAATTGCTTTTTACAGTAATGAAATTTTGAGACAAATGTTTTATGTCTTCCTTATGCTTACTTTTTCTTTCTAGGCAA
>NW_010518647.1:0-24789 GCF_000687285.1 Phaethon lepturus
CTCTTTCCAGAAGAAACTATGGTGGGTCTAACTGAGGTCCTTAAAGCTGAGACCCTTTCTAAGATGCAAGGCTAAATTGATTCTTAAATACATTTCTGAATTTAGAGATAAGAATTTTATTGACTTTATAGAATATTTTATATTTAGTGAGTAGACACCAACATAATGCCCTTAAAAAAAACCCTAAACCATTATGGTTAACTGACCTACAGATTAGCATTCATCAGATTGCCCCAAGTATAAACACATTTCTGAACCCCACCTCTTTGGATATGACAAAAATCATACCATATATCACAGAACAAACACACAAACAAGATCCACTTTGAGACCACCGTGATTTGAGCTCACCAACACTTGCTAGAGCCAGATTTAAGATTCCCTAAAAACGAAGCAATTAACTCGATGTCTTAGGACATCTAAGACTCAGCCTTAGGACAGAGACCAGGATTTGGGATAAGGGTTGTTTCAATATTTAAAACCGTTTGAACATCACTGGGATAATCAATTTTCAATCACTGCAACAATTCTCACCTTCACCACAAGAGAAGTAGTGGTCCATGTGGGTCTTAAACTCAAAGCAGACCCAGACCAACGCAGATCAGCTGAACTATAGGATCATAATATCTCAGTGGCAATCACAGGGAGTTAAAAATTTTCACACGGAGTCCTGGTAGAGGGTCCCTGTCAGGACCAGGCACTCAGGAAACTGCTAGATTTCTGCCTTATCTGTAACAGTGGGATAAATACGTTTATCATCAGCGTTACCTTGAACGATAACCGATTGTCACACGTTAATCTTAAAATATACACATCCTATTAAGATACCAACTCTCAGTATCAGAAATCTAACTACTAGCTGGCAACTATCATTAGGAGTAGAGAATATATTATGTAAACAGTACTTGACTTTGCACTGAGTTAGTGTAAGACTTTCTTTTGAAGCAATGACATGACAAAACCATCAGGTTTTTACAATGTATAAAATCATCTAAACCTTCTCAAATAAAGCATAAGGAAACGGGAATGCCATATCAACAGGAAAGGGGTTTTTTATTATATTTATCTTCTAAGTACATTCATTTTTAAAAAAAATTACTAAACGGGGATATATACCAATTTACTGAAAAATTCAGTTAGAATTATTATTTTAAAATATTAATTAACAGCTATTCTTTTCACACTGGAGGACCATTGCCATTTTTAAATTACATGCTTTTAACTCAAAGATACAATTTTAGTTGTTGGTGCACAGAATTCAAGAATGTCTGGATTTTGGCATTCGAGTGAGTGGAAATTAACTTCATTCAAACAGTAGCCAAACACAGATTTTCTGAAATTAATCTCCCCAAAACATATACCAAGTTACTGAAAAATTCAGTTAGAATTACTAAAATATTAATTAACAGCTATTCTTTTCACACTGGAGGACCATTGCCATTTTTAAATTACATGCTTTTAACTCAAAGATACAATTTTAGTTGTTGGTGCACAGAATTCAAGAATGTCTGGATTTTGGCATTCGAGTCTGAGTGGAAATTAACTTCATTCAAACAGTAGCCAAACACAGATTTTCTGAAATTAATCTCCCCAAAACTTGATTATTATATTTGACCACCTGAAAGGTCATACAAATCATATTAACACAACTTCTGGAAAATGCAGCAAAAATGTTTTGTTAAAAAAAGCTCTAAAGCTGGTACACCAAATAACTACTTGACACTAAAGATGGATTCCATTTTTATGGAAAACCTTTCCATTATTTACATTAATTAATATCAAGAGAGTTTTCTGGAGTCTTTTTATTATTTAATTTCCATCTGTGAATAATTGATATTACCTTGTAATGAAAAACATTCTTTATGTTTTATTTCTAATATATTGTTACAACACCTTTCCATCTGAAGTTATTAACATCTTAATTGCACATATATACACATATTTGTATACATATACAGACATATATAGACACTTATCTAACGCATAACGGATAACACACTCTTTAAATACTGAGGGCTTTTTTATTTTTAATTTTTTGGGGACAATGACACGGACATAATGAACTGGAGTTAGGAGGTTCGTTGCCTAAGTCAGCTCAACACAAACCTGTTAAGTCTATTTCTACAATATTATTTTTGCCATCAGAGTTCTTCGATAGGCAGCAGATGCAACGAATTACAAGCACTGCCTGAAGAAAGCCGTCTAAAAAGAAAAACTATTTATCAGGGCTTCGTAGTCACGTGGGTTATAAGGAGACCCTGGGAGTAGTGTGAGACTGCCCAACCCCACCACAGCTAAACACAATAATCCCTCTCTAATTAAAACACGGTTGAACAGACATTTGTAACCGTGCTCTAACTCACAGAAGAACACGCTTTATCTTCCTCTGCTTCTTAAAAATAAAAATAAAAAATTGCAACACATCCTCTCGCCTTGTACTGACAGCACATCTACTGAACACACAGTGTACTTCTTGGAACCGAGAAACTGCCCTTCATTGTCAGAATTTCAAACTAATATTAAATTGACCTCAACTTTTTAAAACTACAAGGGCTTTTTTTTTTTTTTTTTGAATGACAGTATTTTGTTACAGTAAGGTAATTCACAACCTCAGAAAGCAACTGCCAGTGGGATGCTTTATTTTTACACTTTCCTGAATGTAATCATACACACAACCATTTCAACACCACTGCTAGTCAGAATTTGTGCGATTAAATTCGCATGTGCTGTAAAAACTACTACAGATAACGTCTACTGGTGGATCCCAAAATACAACGAACAGATCCTGTGTTCAGATTAATTATTTGCCTACAACTCACAACCAAATGCAGGCACGATCACCTGAAATCAAAGCTGGAAGGCTGGATTCAATAGCCAAGGACTCTGCCCAGCTCAGGACTGCCACAGAAAAGTAAATAATTTTTTTTTTTTTTTTTTTAGGCTGCAGGATCAGGGCAGAACGCGCTCCATGTAGCCGGCAGAACCATGACAAGAGGAGAACTCAACAGCATTGGAAGCATAACTGTATTCCTTCTGTATACTGGGGGAAAAAAAATTCAAAATTTGGAATTTTTTGGAGAATGGCTATGTAGTTATAATGTGAGTTCTAGAAAGAGTTAAAATTTTAAAACTTGGTAAAAATCAGAACTAATTGGATTTAAAAATTTTATTGACTAATTACAGTCAACATCCAAGAAACATCAGATACTTGATAGCCCCTTTGACTAAGACGACTAATTGCAACTAAAATCAAATGGAGTAATCAATTAAATTTTTGAACCATGGGACACATTATGGTTTATTTAGCAAATTCATCAGCCTCCACTGAGGAGCTGCCACATTACAATGATGAGCTTATACAGAGGGTTAAAGCAGACTATCATTTTTTACTTTTTCTAGGCTAAACTAATTATGTAATTTAATTAATTACTTGAGTAGAAGAAAAACTTAAGTCTGCTATTTCTGAAATGTTAGGAAACAAATTACCTTTTAAAGACTGGGTGGGGATTTTTAGACAAAGGAAAACTGGAATTATTTGTTTTCAGAGCAATATGTCCAAAACATTATCTGTGGCAGGACTATATCCATCACTGAAGTGGCAAAAAAATTAAACATACCTATTTTAATCAAATTATCTACTAGGAAAGTATGGAACGCTGCTATATCCAGAGAAATAATTTACAGGAAAACCTTTAATGGAAACCAATGCCAAAACAGGCCAGAATTATAACACTCGATTTCTGGCCCACAGCAAGCTTTTATCATCGCTATAAATAAAATTATAGTTAATCGTCTCTCTTGTACGACATTGATAAGGAATAGTTACGCTAGAGAGAACGGGATATACAGAATCTGACCTAAGAAGTGCTTAAAATAATTCAAATATCCATACAGATGGCATGAAAATATAGGGGTGAAGGTATTGCTCTATTTGTCCCGGAGTTCGAATACCCCAGACAATACAGACGAAGGTGTGAAGACGACACGATTCCCATCTCGCAAAGCCCTCCGCGGCAGTCCTGTGCACAGACACAGTTACCAGTCTGTCTTCAGAAGGACTCCTACCATTCTAAAAATACTGTCCCACAGCTGTTTAAAATTTATTTTTTTAGACCATAGCACCACTGTTTGGTTGTTTCCAATTTCTGAAACCACAAATAGTAAAAGTGTACTCAGTCTACTGCAAACATAAATAGCAAATGCACGCTTCAGCACTTTTAAAAGGATATGGAAATTGGCAACAAAAATGCAGTTCATGTTGAAAATTTACGAGGGCCCTGCCATATTTCTTCAGAAATACAATCAGGTAAAAATTAGGAAGATCTCTACCAGCTGGGTGGCATTTTTGTGTTTTCTTTACTTATATTTTTTTTAACTGAAAGACTTTCATTATGCAACTTCTGGCACTTGATAAAATAGAGCATGGTACCTTTGCTAAAACCACAGTTTCTTTGGTTATGTTTAGCATTACACAAACATCTTTCACCTTAGATATCCTCTTGCATTGGTGTGTTTAACTTCAAATACTCTAAGGCACATTACTTTCTGACAAAATTATTTTAATGGCGATCAGGAAAAGAGATGTACAAATTATTCTTTCCCTCCCCCAGTTTCACAGGTCATTTAAAAATAATCCAACCCTTCACAATTATACTTTCGTATATTCGGAGCTTTATGTACATATTCCTATTAAAAGGTAAACTAGTCCAATAATATCATTTTTTTACATGGATTTATTTCAAGAAACACAGCATATAATGGCAAAGTATCTTCTAGGCAAAGGTAATGGTAGACATGTTAAGAAATGTGATTACATTCTTTTGATGAACATCAAAAGTCTGAAAACCTGAAGGAAATGTCAATATTTTTTCGTCTGAAGTACGCTTCTTGAAAGAAGTCCGGATCCCAAGGAAGTTGATGGGAGTTTAAAGTCAACGGGGCTGAGAATTCAAGTGAGCTCACTAAGAAAAATGTCTGTTGAGAGTGCTATTTGTGAACTATTTTAACCTGACATAAATGCAACTGAAAGTAGAAATAGGTAATACTCCCTTTGACTGAAAGCAGCATTTTGGTTGTTTCCGTTGCAATAGACTGTTCCTATGAGTGGCATACCACTAGGAACCTTTGAGGTGTAACAGTCCTTAAAAGAAAAAACAAAACAGTAATCCACGAGCTCACACCAAAAAAGTCTTTTAAAGTGTATATATTTTATAGAGGATAGAGAGAATCTTTTTTTTTCCTGATCACTTGTAGCTAAAAAGGTAAGCTAAAAATAAATACAACTTGTTATAATTTGGGAAGAATTTCTTTTGGTACAGAGGTTACTTACTACAAGCTTTACTAACCACACAGCTTGGAGGCAGCAAGGGCATATATTTGTGTTCTTTAAAACAATTCCATACACTTCTGAATTTTCTGCTTGAGTAGACATTTTCTGTATTCGCAGAAACCAATTTCCTAGTAACCTTGAGCAAACTGCAGACATATATGTGTGATTTTGCCATGTACATTATATTAAAAAAACAAACTGGAGATAAGACAATTAAATAAAAATTTGTCCAACAGGCCACAACACAGAAGTTGGGAATAAATGCCACACATGTTAAATACTCTACACATGTTAAATACTCTGTTAGATACAGTTTTTGCTGCTGACTTGATAATTTTTTTCTTTCCAATTTACTAAATCTGAAATACTACATGTTTCTGACAGTCTGTAGGATACTGTGATTAAAACAGTCCCAGGATTTAAAAAAAAAAAAAAATCAGAAATGGTTAAAGTGCTCTTATACTGAATTTCCCACCAGTAGTTGACCCCCCCAAAAATTCCCAAGCTTGGAGTTGAAACCTCAAGAGGAGACATGAGTCTAGAAATAACAATGAAATTGGGATCACAAGCCTGCAAATGATCCCGGCTGCAGAAAAGGGGACGGGACCCGACCTCAGGCTGGCAATCACTGCCTGAAGAGGTGGCAGCATGAACTGAGCATGACTAAACTTTCTTCATATTTTTAGCTGCATATTAGGATTTATTTTAAGTATGCACCATGGCAATCAGTTTCTAAAATATGAAGGGAAAAAGTCAATTTAAAATGAAATCACAATTTGGCACTTATCTGTGTTATTTAGCCTAACTTGAAGATCTTTTATATGGAGAGCACCTTACATTTTTTATTTTATTTTTTTAATGTTGATATTTAGAGCCTGGCATATTTTATTTTAAGGCTATCATTAATATTTTAGAATTAAAATTATGCCCTGCAGAAGGAAAGATTAAAAGAAAAGACAAAGCCTTCTCTTAATTAACCAAGACTAAACTGATGTGCACATTAGTCTGCACTACTATAGATTTACCTGTAGGATTGGGAATTTTTTTGGTTGAGGGGGAGCAGCGGGGACACTCAGTAATTGCTTTGCTTCAGAACTTTGTGTTACGCAGGTATTTTTCATTGGATATTATGCTTTGTGACGGAAAACCTTTCCCAACTGCTCATTAGAAGAAAAATATTAGTTTAAAATTTAAACTGTTTGCGAAGTATAATTTTATTATACTTCAGGAAAATTCCTGTTGTAAATATAGAACTGAAATACTGTGATGTGGTTAACTGCACCTGCCACCCAAAAGGGTTTTGCAATATTACACATAGACTTTAAAAGAAAAATGATTTGAGAGAAGCAAATAATGGCAAAGGTACTAATAAATGTTTGATTAAATTTATTTAAAGGAATCACTTCATTCCTTTTTAAAAAAATACTCCATCCAGTTTACTAATACCTACAAGTTCAGAATTTAAGTACCTACTTTTGCACTTACATTAAGAATAGTATTTAAATACATGATTTTCTTGAAGGTCATCTTCAGGGCTAAGGCACACAAAAAAAGAAATTTAACACAGAATCAATCCTGTTTGCCCATCTGTTAATATGGACTTCAAGAATAAACTACATGTGTAAACCACAACCTAATAAGCTATAAAAAAAAAAAAAAAATCTTTAAGACAGTAAAAGATATTGAACCCAAAGAAAAATTTGATGCTTCTAAACATAATGTACTGCACTCTTACACAAGAAAATGTTTTATTCTATAAGCTGTAGTTAAATAAATGATACACAATATGTATGGTGCAAAAAACTGTACACCTCACGCAAAGCAATATTGAGAGAAGTGTAGCAAGCGTGAAATCTTTACTTTCACTACAAAAATATTCTTTAGAAGAAATAACATAGCAGAAGAGTTAAGAAGTAGAATGCCACGGGGGATACCACAGAGAAAAAGAAAAAGTTTCAAGTCTGCCTTATTTCTTACTGGGAAGCAGGGAGAAGATACAGTGTAGAACCGGTACAGTCGGAAATGAGTGTAGTCACCAGGATAAGGAGATGGAAGACGGCATAGGCAGCGGGGAGACAGAGCCAACAGGAAAGCCGTTGGCTTTTCCAGTCCATTTTCTAGGGGCTTTCTCAACAGAAAACATAAGGTTTTTTTGAACTTAAGTACTGTTTAATCTTTTTTTATATTTCTTTAAAAGAGAAGAATATTTAATCCAATGACTTCCTTCAAATCACCCTAAACAAATTAAAAAAAAAGAGATAGAAAAACCAGGAGAAATCTTCATTCTTGTGGGAATAGTCAGACATTTGGCTTCTAGAAATATGCCTGCTTAAACCAAACAGGCAGCAACAGAAATTGGTCCTTTCTCCGGATACAGTAAGTATCTGTCAGCAATATTTACAATTTAAGAAAATAAGTTATACAGTTTTCCTTGAATACTTTTCAAAATTTCTGAGCAGATTCTTGAGATGCAGCGGGACAGCACTGCAGCTAAATCTGAAAAAGCTGAATAAATGAAATTTATACATAGCATTGAAGAGCTCTTTAGTGCAGAACATCGGCGTTAGCTCCTACATAATAAATTATGTCCTTAATCCGATGTACTCGAGCGTGCGTGCCCAACAGTAGCAGTGTTCTAACCTCTGCCATGATAGGAAACAGCATCGCCGCTCCAACAACAGGCAGCAGGCACGTACTTCCTAATTTTAACAAGACCCTATCCTAAAAATTAAAAAAGTCTTCTTCACTAGAAAACTCAAACATGGAGGAATTCGGGCTCCAGGCCTTCAAAGACGTACATAGGTCTGTAACGGCAAATAACAAGAAGCCCGTTAGAGTTTACTCCAGGCGCTGAAGTTCAGCTCGCTCTTAAGGACAAAACCCTGCTAAGGTACAAATTCGCTTAATTTGAGCCATGCCAGCACACCCACCATCTTAAAAAGGAGCCACTCCCGCACGTAACGTTTGGCACATGCCGAGCCTTATAGTACAAACCCTCTGGAACAGGGTCTGTCTTCCTTCCTACGCGCATAAAGCCGCCACAATCATGGCTGAGCTCTCCGAGCGCTACCACAACGCAAACAAATTACACACAAAAACTGCATTAAACAGCATTTAGAGTTGCAAGAGCCTGCATTCATAAATTGGGAAATGCCAGTCTTAAGATGGGCTGCTTGTCTTTAAGACAACGCGTATTTTTTCCCCTTTCAACTGGAAGAACGCCCGCCTCGATCCCAGCCCTGGTGCCATGCCATTATCCGCCCCGTCCCCGGCGTCTCAACTCGGTTTCATTCCTCTCATCCATGTCTCGCCCCATCCAGGCGCTCTCCAGCTTTCACAAATAATTGCTTATGGCAAAGAAATTATGAGTATCCAGGGTTAAGCCAAAATCCTGGGTTCTTCCCCCACATCATTGGAGGGAAGTACGTTCTGCTGCAAACAATTTATTTTGCTTTGGCAACTTAACGTATAGTCTTTGCTTAAGTGTGGTCCCACTCCTCGCAGAGCAGAAGCCTGCCCTCACTTTCTTTTAATATCCTCTCCATTTTAATCAACGTAACCATTTTAATCTCCCTCCCCGTCCTGGGGCACCACGAGGTGGTGTCACCTATAGCCTCTCCGAGCTGCCAGGAAAAGCATTTCCAACGTGCCCCCAGCCCTGGGCTCAAGCGCGCTCCGCAGGGATGCCGCCGCAAGCCCATCGCGCTGCCCAGCTGAAAACCGTCCACGGGGTACGTGCAACCAGTCTCTTTTCGGGACAGCATTCCATCTGGGAGATTTCAATTCAAATGGTTGAAATGGGGCAAAGCTACTGAAACGGAGGAACCACAGCAGGTCAAGGAACATTAAAACAGGCAACGGTGCTGATCTGAGCCATACTGACACCACGGCTGGGTTGCTTGTATGACCACATTTATGTATTTCTGTGATGAGAATTACCGCTCTTTTAGATCATTTAACAATAAACACAACAAATTTCCTAAGTAAGGTTGAATCACCGTATTTCATAGTTCAGTAAGAACATGCTGGACTAGCCAATGTGAATGACAAGAAATATTTCACAGGCTGAACTAAGACTAATGTTTGGCTAATTTTCTTATTTTTTAATCATATGCATCTTTTTACCATGCAGAGAAGCCTCCTGAAAGGTGTGCCACAAGGGACACAGAATAAATACAACAGCCGAAATACTCTCAAATAAGTATCTTCTTAAAATGTTGTTAAGGTCAGCAAATCGTTTGGTTTTTCTTCTTCCTTGAGGATGGTAGAAATTACAGAGCATATTAAATGCCTAATACAATGTGGATTAGGCAAGTATGGATCAGTCCTAAATCAAGAAGCAGTCAGCATTAAAAAAAAAATAAAAGTGATAAAGGTACATAACCTTTGAACTATTATTGTTTCTGACTATTTTCAAGAAACATCTTAAAAGAGAAATGCCTAGATAAGGTATGTACAATATTTTTTAAAAACTACAACTTTAATGTAGTATGTGTTAAATAAAATCTGCTTTGTCTAAATACTAGGAACAATGTCTCCTATATTAATATCTGTGCTCTTAACTAATCCCCTCATACATTTACTCGTTTCTTATTTCTTCTCAGTTATGCTACAGTTGTTCTTTCACTAATGAAGTATGTAACACATCTCCCAGTTCCCTTTCCCTATTTATCTTTTAAAAGTCCATAAATAAAATATTTTACCTATTAGGCATATAACGCATATATAAATCAGAAATTCTGCAGAACAGAGCTTTTGAACTTGTATTTTCAAAGATCAGTTAAGAAATATGTTGCTCTAAGACCAAAGTCTTATTTATATGAGCTTGTGGCTTAACTGACAAGTATTTTTCTGTGACTAGTAAGGGCAGACAGTTTGTATCTTAAATACCATAATCCAGTTTTCAACCCATGTAGACGTCTGGAAGTGAACCAGCCAGTAAATTATATTATATCCCACTGACAGTCCAAATACAATCCATGAGATTCATTATTTCTACCAAAGACAAAAGAAAAAAAAAATATGGGAGAGGTGTGGGAGGGTCAAAAATATTTGCAGCTCACAAGATTTCTTAATCAAAGTAAACAGACTTCTATTTTTAAAAATACAAATAGCAGTTAGTTCTTGGATCAAACGCAAAGGTGGAATATAAGCAATAGCTTGCTACATTTTTATGTGAGGCCATGGGCTAACTGTTTCTGTTTTACAAGCTGCCAGGAGTTTGACCTCTTTAATTTGCTGGGAGACATGGAAACAGCACCTCGAAAATTATATTTCTTAGCTAGTACGAATATTTTCTCTCTGCATTTCTTTTACATGAATTTATGTAGTATTTATTCACGAGAGATTTTCCAATTCTTAGATAGTGGTCTCTCACACATGACAGACTTCATTGATCTAGAAGCCAAGATGTACAGATAATTGCAGTCAAAGCTGCAATTTAGCCTTTTTAATTCAAAAGTAACATCTGAGAAGGAACATTTCTGCATGAATTAGAATCTGAGGCTAAATAGTACTTTCTTTTCTTTCAGTAACCTCTTCAGCTAACAGCCCAAACTGGACATTCACAAACTGGATTTCACCTTTACCTTAAGTGATTCCATATGAATGAAGGCAAATTCAATTTTTTTTTTTTTTAACAGGACTTACGAATACACTATAACTCAATCATTACTTTAATCATAATGTATATTTTTAATCAAACAAATTAAACTTATGTATACAGGATATTATTTATAGTATACAAGATAAAGACAGTCCCTTCTCTCAGCTCCAGATGAGAAACCAAGCAAATGCCATTTTTAATTACAATACTAGACTGAATTTCTACATGAAGGTCACATCATATTCTACAGAACAAGAAATTGGAAACGAGGCACTAAACGTAGCATTAATTTTTTATCTTAATTGTACTCTCTGATTTTAGTCTAGCTACCAGTATTGTATTGAAAGTTACTCATGTTGCTGCATTTTACAAAAATTACTAATACTTCAAAAATTTTAGAAATAGATAACTTTTCCCTGAGACCTATCTTTTCCCCTGAAACCACCCACGCAGCCATCATTTCAGCCTGGTAGTATTCATATACGTGCATCGATGGGAAAAAATTCCTTTGTTTTGACTGAAACTGGAAAGTGAGGAACTAGGTATATCTTCGGAGCTAGTAACTCCTTTGAAAACGCTGTATGCATCGCAGCGCTCTCAGCAGTTAAATTGAATTTTATTTCCATAACACACAAAAAACATTCCATCTTTGTGAAAATAGGAGAAACCTCTTTATAAACTTGGTAGCGACAACTGTAAAAATATTTTAAGTTGATGCATAAGAGAACATGTTTTTATTCCGTAGGCTTGTATTATGGGAAGCTTAAATACAGATTATCTCATTCAGCAACTCCCCACTTTACAGTAGTAGCAATTCATTCTAATTGCTTGGGTAGCACACTCAGGAAAAAGAGTATTTTTCCTTTTCACTGAATAATGTTTCATGTTCGGTTAAATGCAGGAAGTTACACCAGCATTGGAATGCGATTGTCTGCAACTGCAGAGGTACTTCTTATTCATAGGTTTGTGTTTAGCTAAATATTCAAATGTTAGCCATTCGGCATGACTTCTCAAAATACCTTTAGCTTCTAACTAGCTAAACTAAAAAGGAATCTATCCACTACAATCAAAATAATTTTAAACCATGCGTAATCATTTTTCACAGAATTTTTATCTTCCTGTATGGAGTGGATTATAGTAAATGTAATTCACACATGCTCTTTCTTATTCGGAGGAAAACACAGAATAAGGATGTGGAGAATTTCTAGCCAAATCTTCATTCAGATCCAAGATCCACGGACGCCACTGTAATTGACTGACATTCACAACCAGATAGCTGTAGACTTCATTTTTATTTAAAATAATACCTCTTCTACATGAGTTCCAACTCAAACATTCGTGTTATTTAAATTCTAGCAGGCTGCCTTGAGCTGAGCCTACAACAAGATTACAGTTTCTTGGTTTAATTTCGTTCCGAAAAGGACATTGCTTGAAACCGTATACTTATAGTCACATGCAGATTATGTAAACGTGCTGCTTCTTTTCAGACTACTATAAAATTATGTGTAACTAATAACATTCTTGTTTCGGAATTTGACTTGCCTGGCAGTTGACAATGGAAAACGAACTACTCCTCCCATACCTCAATAAGTACACTTTACTATGCAAGTTATTCGAGTTCAGCATGCACAGCCTAAAAATGCCTATTCATAACGCCCAGCCTCCCAGAAATCCAAAATGGGTAATTACTGTCAAAGCAGCAGTTTAATTGCCTTCAGACTTCAAATAAGTTGTGATTTAGTTCCACTGTTCTGACATTCTGTGTTGTATCAAAAAGAATGATTTCAAAAGCCACATTTAAAATTTTATAGTAAGAGGGGATATAGTGTTTGAATTATGTATTAAAATGTGTAAAGTAAAAGCAACCCCAAGAAATATTAAAAGATGCATAGCTGCATCTTATATAGGAGATGCTTACTTTAATTTTTAAAACATTATCAATTTCCTATTGTTTACACTGCTAGCCTACAAAGGAGAAAACCAGATTAAAGTACCAAAATAAGTTGTTTCCCAAGGTGATGTTATTTTAAAATTAACTCTAAAATAACAAAGAGCTGCTTCCTCAGCTATTCCATACATACTTGTGTGCTGCTTCTCAGCTTCACAAAAAGACGCTCCCCCAACCACCTGCGGCTGACTGAAGTCACTTCAGTCCTTTGATTTCTGATTTGAAAATTTTATACAAGTATTTACTCGGGTCAGTAACCTTGCAACTTCAATGAACTTTCATTACTAAGCTGTGATTGGAAAATGCCCATTAAGAGAGTCACAGTTTAAAATTATTTCACCAGTTTGTCCTGTTTCTGATTTCCCACACATAGACTCTTTATAAAATTTATTTGCTAAATTTATTTATAATTTCAGTTAAACATGCCACCTTTTGTATAACTTTTAAGCAACATAACACAGTTGAAACTGATGTTCAGATGCCACAAGAAAGGGGTATCCTTTACGCAACGACTTCAGTCCAGTTTCACTTGGCGTAACAGAAGGGATCACGCCCGTCAGAACCCAAAACAAACCCAGCCTAATACCCAAACGCAGTGTCTTCACATATTCAGCTTCATATATTTCCAAGAAAATAATATTTAGAATAAATATACTCATTTTAGAAACAGAGTCAACAAATAGCTTTTGACACGTGGTGTCCATACAATAGCATTGAATACTTGGAAGTTTGTAAGAATAAGCTAAGGTGGCATCTATTTCCATGAGCAAAAAAGGTGAGAACTGGTGAATGATGAAAACATCAGTGAGTCTACATCTCTGCTTCATGGCAACATTTTTAGAAAATGAAAAATAAGCTGCTTAAGTATTATTCTTCCCAAAAATATTTTCCTGCTGTAATAAAAAATATATAACATTTCAGAATTTTAGCAATACATCTAGGGTAGCAGTAGCTGTTATTACACTATAATCTTGGCAAATGTTCCAGCACATGTTTGAGTTTGATTCATTAAAAAATTCTTTCCTGAGTTCTTGCAGAGATAAGTAGTCCCATGAATGAATAAACAAAGTCAAATCACTGAAAATTCTATCTTGCTGAAACACTGAAATTCCAAAAAGTTATTCCAACAGAGAAGCATTTTTTCAATAATTTTAAGCTTCAATCACTTCCCTAAAATTTTCTAAATTATCACATTCTAAAAATATATAAATCCACAGTTAAATAACATCTTAGAAAGCCAAGCTAAATCTCAATCTTTTCTATCTTGTAATAATCACGAAATAACATTTTTGTCCTCAGTGAGCTCCAAAGATAAAATTGCAACTAATATATTTTTTAATTTGGATCAATATGGGCTCTACCCCTAATCCATCTTCAAAGTATGTTTTTATTATGAGACACAAAAAAATATATCTGTTTTTGTTAAGTCTCATTTAAATGCATTTAAAATATAGATGAAACTCAGAAGTAGCATTTCTGAGCAAAACATTAGTATTTAAATGAATAGCAAAGAACAAAATAGTACTTGAAAGCAAAGAATAAAACAGCACTTGAAAAAAATCAGTTTCTTCTTTTGCACCTCTTAAGAGAGTTAAGCTGTAAAAATACCTATAGTTTTAATAAAATAGCTAAAAATGTATTTAAAGTTATTTTCCACTGTGATCAGCGATTTTAAAAGTGAAAATAAATGACATTATCACGTGACAGGCCAGCATGAGACACGTAGCTTTAATATTGATTTGAAATAGCCATTTTCAAGGAACAGTTGAAATAACAGGGGCTAAACGTTCAATGTTTGAAGTAAGTACTGCTAGAAATGGCAAAAAAAGTGTCAATGGAAATTCAGTCACCACACAGACTCTTCATTTTCCAACATCAATATACTGAAGAGAAGGTCTCAACTTCAATACTCACATTCAAAAATTATGTTAACAGCACAGAAACCTATGCATTTTAAATTTCTGTATTTGCTAAATTTGTTTTACTTTCTCTGCAGTACATTGCCCAGGCAGGAAAATAAAATTGGTAACCTCTCAGTACTTTAATTTATGATGCCACAATTCAAATCATAGCAAGTAAGATTTCACATAGTCAGCACCGAAGATCTGTAGATACTAAATGAAACATGTATTTAAAGAGAAAAGGAAAAACGAGATACCATGCACAAGGTAAACTTTAAAATTAACAGAAAAATACATGCCGTTATAAATCAGACAACAAGTATTAATTACAGTATGTTTCATGATGAAACACACTACCCAATGATTTTTAAATTGTAGCATCTCAGAAGAAATTTGAGTTCACAATAACAGAGTAACTTTTACAAGAAGCCATTGCTCTACAGAGAATTAAACTACAAAAAACCTCTTTATTCTTCACAGTAGCCTCTTATACTCCAGCGTCATACCTACTCATTACATTTATTCTATCTTTTCCTCCAATAATTTTCTGTCCTGTGATGATTCCACACCAGTAAGATAATACTGTTGTCAATCCATGCCACCACAGACGTGTGGGACATTCAGCTGGGAAAGGGCACAAGCTGGTTCCAAACCACCTCCCTACCAAAGGTAAGTATATTCACTTTAAACCACAGTTGCACAAAAACAGCTCTATGAATAGGTATCACAACTCCAACCTTCCATAATTTCTCCATGAACATGCACGTCATGAAGGGTCAAGGCTCTCAAACTGGTACCTATGACTTTTGTCCCTGGTGGCACCTTGGTCCAGCCCAATAGGATCAAGGCACTGAGCAACTATTAAGACTCTCTGGGGCCCGATACCCACTCTGTGGGTGCAAGGCAAACTCCTGGGACGCAAGACCCATCCAGCTGGCTGCAGGCCAGGCTACCGCTCCTCCCATATGCCATGAAGGCACTCTGAAAAAATAGGCATTATTAACAACATAGTCCATACTACATTTAACTTTTACTGGAATGTAGGGCCAGAATTCAAGTGTCTGTCCTAAACTTGTTTGTAGATGGGAGACAGATGGGAGACAGGATGCCCACTTCCCCAGAACAGGCATTTCTGAGCATATGTTGGAGGGAAGCAAAGCTAAATATGCTTTTAACTAGCATACTAAATACAATTATAGAATAATTTAGGTTGGAAGGGACCCTCTGATCATCATTCAATTTGAATTCGTACAGGGGGTGGTAAACTATGTAATTTATATAAAAGACTAGGTAGTCTTCAAAAGCTTATAGGACTTAACCACTGTCTGAGCCTTAGGTGGATTTCAGTGTCCAAATCTCAACTCAGGCTGATTAAATTGTCTAATACTGAGGTTAATTTTCCATTAATGCAATCCATAAGTTCACATATATATTGAAATTTCCATTTTTTTGCCTCAAGCATTCTTTATGAATGGCATTAGTGGAAACCTACTTACTTGCACAGGCCAGTGTCTTGCCATTGCAAATAAACATCAACTATAAAGCCAGCTGCAGTTTGAAATGCTCTACCTGAATTTCCAACAGAGCATAGTAACAATTTGTATATTCCAAAATCCATCTGTCTTTCTCCCTACTACTAAACCGTATGCAATTTGTTTTCCACCTAAACTCCCTAAACTTGTCTTCTGGCTTGTTCTCTTGCTCAAAGTTTTTCAAGTGCTGATGAAACCACTGTACATTGCTATCACTTCAAGGCATCATAGGTATTTCAACCTTCCAGCAAAAGATCTTCCAACGGTCTACCCTCACCTTCAAATTCAAATTTTCCTTTCTTAACTCTCACACTGTAACTATGCTCCTGCAAAAACTTGCAACTCATTTCCTCCTGCTCAACACCTTCTTTCTGTCCTATTTTTTCTCCAGTATTAAGCTTTTTATCTATTCCTTCCCCCTGGCCACTGTGGACTCACCATTTCTATGAAGACTCCTATACAATACCCTTATGTCCAACAAACTGTTTCTTCATGAAAATACACTGTATTTTTATTTTGGAAGGTCATGTTCAGATGATCCACTAAGACTAAGAAACTGCAGTCTCCTGCCCACCCTCCATGAGCAGCAGACTTCCGCAGCTACTTTCTCTCCGATGGATAACTGGATTCTTTGCCTATTAGGTCAGCTTGGACAGTAAGATTTCAAAAACAAGGTATGTCTTATTTTCTTCTGAGAATGCCATAGACTATAAAGGTACAATACAAAAATTAGCTTAAATTATCAGGTTTTTGTACCTAGTCACAATAGGGAACATAAGTGAGAAGAGTCCAGCTTCAATGGACATCATTACACTGACAAACAGTGAACAGGAAGAGAACAGTAAAAATCACCTAACACGCAGCACCTCTGAAAGGTATTGCTGGTTACAGAGAACAACATAGATCAACTCAACTATCCTTTGCGATGTATACTTTTATCATGCTGAAAATTCAAATACCAGGCTTATCACCCAGTTTGAATAACTTCTGATAGTTAACTATTTAAAATGACTACATGAATAATAGTAATAAATAATACAGAAGCTGTAAGCAAGGATGCTTCCCCAAAATGATGATGGAATATAGAGACTTTCTACTTTGCTGCTTTTTCAAATTTTATTCTGTGGCTCAAAACTAATAGGAAAATATGATCCTCACCTCACCAAAGCGGTTCCTATTTTAAAATATCTCAACAAAGCCCTACATTCTATCCCATAAAGCACATCCTACCATAAACTTGAAAGTATTCATAAAAGCCAGTGTATCTGTCCTCCTCTGAAAAGTGGGTAAGTCAGACACCAAACAAACAAGATGCCCCAGACCATCCACGTCCATCCTAGTACAGAACAGAGCATGCAGACGAGCCCATGTCCTGTCAGCTTGGTTTTCAGACTACAGATATAGAGACAGGAAAAAAAAAAAAAAAGGATTTAAAATACCAATCTGGTCTACTGCTATACTAAATAACAGTGCAGTATTTTTATGAACCCTCCTAATCACTTGAAAAGTATGGCTGATGAAAAGATGCTGCAGAAAGATGAATGAAAAACATACTGCCATATATATTATTTAACATACTTTAAGTTAAATTTTTGCTGTACCATAATAAATTTAAGCAAGCCAAGAGCACACCGTCAAAAACTTTATAAACCTGAAAATTAAATCTTTATAAATGAGAAAAATGTCAATATAATGAGAGCAATTAACTGCAGGAAGAGACTTTAAACACTCAAGCTATGTATAAATGAGC
Source organism: Phaethon lepturus (assembly GCF_000687285.1). Lineage (NCBI taxonomy): Eukaryota > Metazoa > Chordata > Aves > Phaethontiformes > Phaethontidae > Phaethon > Phaethon lepturus. The sequence goes on from NW_010518647.1 coordinate 18,066, forward strand.
AGCATGGCTCATAGTGACAGTATCTAGCCATTCAGTGACCACCCAAGTACAGAGAAGTTCAGAAGCAAATAACGTATTTCCTACAACAAGCTCAAAACTTTCTGACCACACACAGGCTGCATGGCACAAAAAAAAAAAAAAATTAAGGAAAACAGTCTAACAATTTAAACAAACAGAAATTTATAAACGTGTTTTATTAAAAAATCCTAATTGATAACATCCAAGAGCCTGAAGTACGAGTAGAGAAACGCAGCCGTGAAAAAGTGACAGTAACATGAGGGGACACGAACCATTTCTCACCTTTTAATGAAATCTTCACTGAAAGGATTCAAATGTTATCATGAAATTTAACTACAAGTGAAATTCAAATCTCTAGTTATTATATACATCCTAACTACGTCAGGCACATCAACCTCAAAATACACTGAAGTAACTATACATAGATAGAAGCACTGTATGCAGCATATGCAAGCTCAAAAAACTGTTACTCATGATGCCAAAAACAGCATCTCTTTTTTTTTTTTTTTTTTTTTTTTTTTAATTGCAGTAACAACCAGAGGACTTAAAGGGATCATAGAATCACAGAACAGTTTGGGTTGGATGGGACCTTTCCAGGCCATCTAGTCCAACCCCCCTGCAATGAGCAGGGACATCTTCACCCAGAGCAGGTTGCTCAGAGCCCCGTCCAGCCTGACCTGGGACGTTCCCAGGGATGGGGCATCCACCACCTCTCTGGGCAACCTGGGCCTGGGGTTCACCACCCTCGGTGTGAAAAACTTCTTCCTTCGATCTAGTCAAAATCTGCCCTCCTTTAGTTTAAAACCGTTACCCCTTGTCCTATCGCTACAGGCCCTGATAAAAAGTCTGTCCCCACCTTTCTTATAATGTCCCCCGCTCAGCCCTGGCAGCGGCACTAAGGTCTCCCTGGAGCCTTCTCTGCCCCAGGCTGAGCCCCCCCAGCTCTCCCAGCCTGTCCTCCCAGCAGAGCTGTTCCAGCCCTCGGAGCGTCGCTGGGGCCTCCTCTGGCCCCGCTCCAGCAGGTCCATGTCTCTCCTGTGCCGAGGGCTCCAGAGCTGGACGCAGCCCTGCAGGGGGGTCTCCCCAGAGCGGGGCAGAGGGGCAGAACCCCCCCCTCGCCCTGCTGGCCACGCGGCTTTGGGGGCAGCCCAGGACACGGGTGGCTTCTGGGCTGAGGGCTACGGTTGGAAGCACAAGCAAGCAGAGGCAAACCATAACGACAGCCCAAAAGGCCCACAAGGTAAGTTTAAGACGAATCATAATAGGAAACAGCCGTAAAAGAGAAGACAGATGGGTAAATGGAAATAGTTGGAAAACAGGCAGATTTGTTAATATCAAGGAGTAATCACATCTCGTTACCTGCCTAATTACTATCAGCAGTGGCCCCTAGGCATTGCAGCTAAGGCAATGAAAGAAATTTAAATTTAAATTCTTTAAGAACTATGCTTATAAATATCCATGCTCCTCACCCTGACTTTTTGCTGCTTTCTAGCACTTCAAATGACATCCTTTCTTTTTTGCTGCAAATCTTGGCACGTTTCTCTGTTTCACAAAACACTTCTGTTCCTCCCACTAAATTTCCTTCATTATGTAGAAATAAGGTTCTTAGAGAACCACAATTTCGCTGTGTTCTAATCACACTTTATCTTCTCTCATCTGTGTGGGATGCCAAGCTCTTAATGGCCAATGCTGTATATCAATCTTTACTTCTCCAGTGTTGTTGAAATCTACTTATCACCTTAAATACAAACTTTCATATGACAGTTGCAAACAAGTAGCATTGAAGGGTAGCAAGAAAATACCATACATAAAATTATCTTATACATACTATGAGTAAAGAAGGGCTTTTTAGTAAGCTATAATTTTAACATACAGTATACATCCCTATTACAATATATAATCATATTGTTCAGCTATTTTTAATGCAAAAATTGACTACTCAGATTTTGTTAGAGAGCTACATAGTGCTATGGAACAAAATACATCCATATTATATATAGGATACAAGTACGGTACTATACATGTGAAAAAAAATACCCCAATGTTGGAGTTTTCTAATCTTTTAACTATACATATACATACATGACGTTTTTTTTTTTAGACTTGTAATTTGAAAGTTAGGTATATATGCATTTTCTTCTCCAGCTATATAAGTTTCCTATAACAACATTACATTAACCATCAGGTAAGCAGAAGATTTTATATATATTTTAAGGTTTAAAAATGTGTTTCTAGTTTAGAACTGTTCTAATACATGGAAATGCCTTGTATTATCTGAAGTACACATTAAAATATACCAGTAATTCTGCTACTATAGAACACATATCATTTTCTTGATTGGCCAAGTCCCTCAGACAGTATATGAAGACATCCCTTCTCTGTCAGCATTGTTTCTGTGCTTGTAAGTGTTAAAAGGATTAAGCTACAATGAAATAACCCTCCATTTTCCTTAGTAGGAGAATGCCCTCAATGAAAATACTAGAACTGCAGGTGTTACAGAAGATATCCACATCTTGCAAAACAGCACGACTATTCAGCTTTCAGCCATGAAAGTGCATTAATGTATTGAAAATGTCCAGCATTTCGTTTCTAATGTTTTACAGAAATGAACTTGCCATAATTAATTTCTTTCTTGTAATTTCCTCGTCTCCCGATGCTGACTCATTTCATTGACTACAAAAAGCAGCAGATCAAGACTATTAACTAATGATTTTCACTCAAAGCAGGTATTTATACTCATCTACACTTTATGGTGAACTTGTTGCAAACAAAGACTATTATTTCAGATCACTGAAATGAAGTGTTTGCTTAATTAGATACTTAATCAAAACAATCGCCAGTCTTCCTGAGTTGGCCATAGAACTTTTAACTCCTATATAATGCTCTCTGCTCCAAACCATTTCTGTCATGGAGCACTACACATTCAAAAACAAATATTAACACATAATTCATCAGCAAGATTCATTTCACGTCTTAAGGAGTAGGCCTTTTAGAAAAGAAAAATCTCTTACGTTGGGCTATCTTCTCTGTCTTAAGATTCACCACATACACAACTTGATCAAAGAGATATTTCCATCAGCAATTGACCAACATACTCAACTGCTCAGCATCATAAGGGGAAAAACTAACAACCTGTGCTGTACTATTATCCACTTTAAATAAATTCCAGCCATCAAACGTGCAACACCATCATAAAAATAAAAGTGGCACTCTTTATTATCTCACACTACTAAAATGAACAGAAAGCTTGAAAGTGCTTACAGGGTGGTTTCCAAATACTATTTACATGTTAGTTAAGACTTTATGGAATGCCAGAATTTAAGGAACAGGAAAGCGTAAAGAACTGAAATTTAGCAATGGTTTTCCAGATAATGATCCGAGAATGGAAATTTTGAAAAAGCCTTTAAATATCAACATGCTGATATGTATAAAACATAATGACCTCTAACAGCCAGTACAAGAAAGAATGGAAAAACGTAATCAAGCTATGCTAAATAAAGCCTCCTGAGTTAGCAAAACAGATTTTACACGGTCTTCAAAGGGAAGCATTACAGGAAAAGATCTTGTATTTAGATTTTTTCAAATAAACTATGTCTGGTTAGAAAACAAATTCAATCAAGCTTAAGATGAAGTTTTGCCATGAACTTGTGGCAACTCCTCTACAAAATACCTGCATAATATAAATATCTCTAGAGAGTGTCTCATAGGAAGTAATGATCACAAACATGAACCTTCATTTAAATATTACGAATGCTAACCATTTAGGGCAAGACAACACTACATCCCCAGAGGATATCATGCTGCATTGAAGGACCGAAGGCACCTAAGTTTACATAGATGTCAATGCTGCATCTTGTGCTTTTCACCTGATATAGAGCATCCTAGTCAGTGATGTGGTAAAGATTTAGCAACCATTCTTTCTTTCCCGATTTTTCCCCCATCAGAAAGAATTAGTCTTATGGATTCCAGTTAGCAAAGAATTTGGGACGGGCTTTGCCAAACCAATCTGTCTTTGCAAAGCAAGGAGTCTACTGCTTTAGAAAAACTTGCTGTAGCCATGCTTGGTGAGTACCTAGAGTCCATTGACAAGAAGAGAAAAACAATTAAGCACTACCAAAACTGGAACAGGCACTTGGAAAACCAGCACCTCCAACATTTGGGACTGAAAGTGTAAAATGGCCAGTGGCAGATCTATCTGCACAAGTAGACTTAACAGAATTAAAGGTAGTTTTCTGAAGTTGGGAAGTGGGAGGGGTGACAAATGCACCCACCATCAGATACAAGAAGGGCAACATTGTTTCTCAAAAAAATCCTATTCTCATCGTTATTCTTGGTATCTGCTTTCTGCAAAAGTCAGTTTGGAGAACTAGAATAAATCCTTATTGTTTGTATGCTATGAGATAATAAGAACAAGTGCATTTCATTGTTTGGCACAATACTTTTATTTAAGGTGTCAGATCTGGCAGTACTACATAAAACAAGATTCCAGTGTCTGACTGTTTGAGGATAATTCACAAAATCCTTTGAGAGGAAAGCCACGTATCAAGCTTATCAACAGGGCAACTGATACCATAAATGGCTTCAGCAAAGGCCTGATGTCCGGGTAAGTCCGTTACTGAGTCGGTATTAACCAGTGCTGAGGAATAAAGGTGATAAAATAGCATCTTGAGTTACATTTCGGGGAGCAGACAGGCACTGAACAACTTTACAAGGCATTGGTCAAAGGTTTTACTTTGTGGTTACAGCTGTACTTTCTTGTATGCACATGGGGTTTAAGAAAAAGGTTACAAAAGGTAAGTTTTCTTACGCTAATTGCATTTTTAAAAAAAACGTTGAGCTTCAGAGCATTACAGATATTTTTAGGGAATTTATACAATAAGAAGGTAAGCAAAATATTTGCAAAAAAGCTAAAGCATTAAGTTTTTATGCTTGGCTTACTGAGACTATCCTCCAATTTTTTTAAAATATGAGTCTTAATTGCTGATGTGACTTGTATAATTAAAAATATCTACAATACAACCCACAGACCAAATGCAACAGTCATACTGTACTATCTTCACAAGGTCTAAAAAGACTATGCAGCTCTCAGAGCACTTTCATTCATAGTTGTCAGCGTGTACCACCACAGATAGAGCATACTAAATGTGAGGTTTACGACCATGTCATTTTATAAAATGAGAGAAAAAGTCATGTCTATATTGACAACTGTAGGAAGTTTTGCACTCTCTCTGCTCAAAGCCGGCTGGACATGAGTCAGTCCTGGTTCAAGTGACATAACTTGATCAGGATTGTACAGCTAATCAGCCACTGACACAGAACAAAAAAAAAAAAAGCATCTTTTTGGTGTCACTCTGAAGTTCTAATTACATTATTTATCATACACCAAATAGACCAACTGTTGTTACTAGACTGTCTTACAGAAATAACAGATAAAACTCATTACTTTTCCAACCGCTCCTCCTACCCAAAGATCAGGGAATTTTTACAACCATTAAAAGTCATGCTCTATAAGCAGGAAGAGACTTACAGATGTAAAGGACTTGCTGCAAGCTACTGCTAAAAGTTTAGATAGGTTCAAACAGCAGCTGGATAAACTCATGGAAGAAACACTCATCGAGAGCTACTAAAAACAAAGACACTTCTAGCTCAGGAAGTCTGAACTACACATAGCTGGAGGTTAGGAAAGCATCCTGTGGAAGTATCCCTATATGTTTCCCCTTTTCTCATACTCCTTCCTTAAAAGCCACTGTTGGGCAGCACTGGAGATGATACAAAAGGTTAAATGAAGCTGTGGTCTGATCCCAGTACAAAGTTTAACAGTCTTCGTCTGGATGCCTTCGGAATAAAACGTTAAATTTCTAATCCTACCTCTTAGAGTAGGATTAAAACTTAATATTAAGCTACAATTTTTCTCACAAGGTATTCTTAATATAACCTAGTTCACAGGCTATCCCATTCATGTCCAACCAGTCACTATTGTTTTATGCTATTTAGTGATATTTCTAAAGAGGATTAATTCAGGGTTTGATTTCATTTAGTGTACTTAAGCTCATGCATCCTTGTATTTTGTCTATTTATTTGGTGTTTCCCTTGTACTTATTACATTTTTTAACAAATGATGGAAGAACTGAAGCCAAGTTTAAAACTTGAGTTATTTACATTTTCCAAATTTGTGGAATATGTACTGTCATTAAAGAGATAAAATTTAGAGTTCAGATTTGGATTTCATCTTCTCCCAAGAAATATTTGGGTCTCCCAGCTTACACTGCTCCACTACCCACATAAACTGAGGCAAATAAACTGCAACCCTGGTTAAGGTTCTCCTCCTGAATGTCCTAAAACATTGCGAGTTTTGAATTATTGCATTACACATTACGACCATACAATGTGTTTCAATCAGAGCACAGAAACAGCTTTCCCTTCCCCAAACAAAATTTTCATTTTATCTTCATTACTTTAGCTAAATGCTTTACTGAGCATTTGAATGCTGAATCTAGTACGCTATACAAAGAAGAAAAATTGTTAAAGGTGTTTTGGAAGTAGACACAAAACTAATCAAACCTCATAAACCAGCATCAAAAACCCTTTGGTACTGTAGTCCTATTTGTTAAAATGCTTTCAAAGTCTCCATTTGCAACATGCTACTGAATCTTCCATTTATTAAATATATAAAGTTCACAGAATCACAGAAGCACTAAGGTTGGAA
>NW_010518648.1:0-7231 GCF_000687285.1 Phaethon lepturus
GTCCTTTCCAACCTTAATGATTCTGTGGTTCGCTTGGGGCTCTCTAACATCTAGCCGTCTTGGATTCAGTCCCATCACAGGCAGCCAGTGATCAGACAAAGTGATTAAACCTTCAAACTTCAGCTTCTTGTTTCAGGAGGAGAGGCGGGAGGGGGGGATGGGGGAGAGGGATCTTAGTGGAAATCGGTGTGGCAGGTCTCCTTTTCCTGCTTCTGGACACCAGACCTGCCCGTGCAGCTGGGCTTCTGTTAGTGCCATCAGACTGTGTGTTCTTCTGAAAGCTCTGATGTTTCCAAAAAGCAAAACCAAGCAAGTCTTAGCTTCCATTTAAATTCAAATTCTCTTTAATTCTCATGGTTAGAGAGAAGCTTGAGAATCCAAACCAAGCCTTTATGTCATATTGGAATGCCAAAGGGCAAGCAAAACCCTAAGCTGTGGGGTTTTTTGTGTGTATGTGACTCTGGGAGATGATGAGCTTGAGTGCTGTGCAGAAGCCATTTTGGGAGAGAATATTTAAACATACGAATTGAACTAGCTTAAGCTACTTGTTTAAGAGTTACCAGCTAGTTTTGACTGCGTGGCAGGCACTCTTTATCAGCATTTTTGTTCCCACTCATGTTTTTTGTTTAAGCTGTCTGACAAAGTTGCATTCAACCAAGTCTGCACACACAAATGTGTGACAGGATGATAAAACATGCAAAATGACCCTTGTCCACAACCTGTCCACCCTGCCCTGACCTGCCAAGAGCTTTTTTTTCCTTTTTGCCCTGTGGTATCCCATGCCTACTGCAGAGCAGGCTGCAGGTCTGATGGTGAAAACGTGCTCCGCTGTGGTTATGCTTCCTTGTGCACTATGCCAAGTCACTGCTGGAGATTAGGGTTTTCATATTGGCACTGTCCATTTGCTTGAGATTATCGGTTTAGCGAATGCTGCCTTAAATTTGTTTATATAAAAACAATCCTTTGATCCACTAGCCAGATGCAAATACTATCTTGTGATTCTGATGAGGATTATGTAGTTACAACATCTTGACATGCTTTTGTTTTTATGCAATTTGGGCTATCAGGGGAGACCTGGCCCTGGGAAGACTGCTGCGTACTTTCACACTAAAACAAGTTTGATTTGCTCCAAAGGAGCTGACCTTCTGAGACTTAAAAATAAAAACTACTAACGCTGGGTGGAGGAGTTTGATTTCACCTGATTTTCTGGAAGCTTGTCTTCCAAAAAAGCTAAAACTGTGAAGGAAGCCATTTTAGCTGCTTTTTATCCTTCCCGAGAAGTGCAGAAGGAAAAAATATGGCACTTCTGATTCTTCCACTCGTTTGCGAACCCGCTGTGGAGCCTAAAAATCTTTAGGTTTTGCCCAGTTTTTGTGGCTTTGATGGCAGAGAAGCAGCTAGCAGGGTGCATGCGGAGGAGAGCAGCTACTGTGGTTACTGCTCAGCATGTCGAGAGCGAGAGGAATGCTGCAATGGTTTTAACCTATTCTTTGGCCCTAATTCCTGTGTTGTTGAAGCAAATGTAGGATTTTCAAAACATGTCGTCGTTTTTTTTTTCCAAATGAGTGAATGTAGGGGACTGAAGAAGATGAAGCTTCTCTGAAGGAATGTATTTGTGCTCTATGGAAGGCTAAGCCAGAAGCAGAGCTGGCTTTGAGCTGTCCTTGTTTTCATCCACCATAGTGTTTGGTGGGCTTGACTAATATTTTGGTAGGGTGTTTTTTTGTTTCGTTTTAAGTTTGCAGAGCCCTTGGTAAGGCAGGGTAGGGTGTCCTGGCTTTTCTTTTTAGAAGATAGAAGACAAGTTGGCTTGGATCGCCTGCTACCTAGGAGATCGGTCTGTAAATGAAACTTTTCTACAGATGAAGTGTTTATTTTCTGAATAGCTGAAATGCACTGAATTGCCAGAAGCACCATTGAGTGGACTATGTGCGCTGCAAAGCTGATGTCGCGTGCACACAGGCTGCTCCTTTCCAGTGCTACCAGACCAGTCTTACAGATGAACATTTTTTTTGCAACCCGAAGCCAGTGCTCAAAGTATGCACACAGACTTGCAGACCAAATTTGTAGTGTTTAGCCATATTTGTGATCATGTCGAGTCCTGTTTTTAATGCATGAATAATGGTGGTGGTATCAAGACCAGACTATGAAACGTTTCGACAGCTGTATTGTTTGTGCAAGGTGTAATGATCAGGTTCGAATGAAACGGAAAACCATATGTGATCACTTTGTCCAATTTAAAGCAGAACTTGCACTCAAGTTTTCAATTACAGTTTAAATACTGAAGAAATGGGAGTGAGTTTGTAGGTCATGGTAGTGGGGATTGCTGGTGTTCTTCCTTATCGCCAAAAGATTTTTTTTTTTGACGTGTTTAGCATGAGTGAAGAGTAGGGAAGACTCGCAAAGCCTCTGTTACAGTGGCATCATCCGCTACCTTCATTAAACCAGTGTTATGACACCCTTTTGAGCAGGACTTAAGAAAACTTGTAGCTCTTGCACTTGGCCTAAGTGTCCTTGCTGTTAACTGGAGGGTTCAGCAGGACCTGCGTAGCTCCTCTAACGGAATTCCTCAGCGACCTCATCGTAAGGCCCTGTTACTCCTTTTGGCAGCTGTGAAGCGGAATTGCATAAACCATCCCATGACCCTGATTTCTTCTTAACCGATCAGTAAATTCGGTGACTGGCAGTAGTTCTCCCAGTTACTAGTTAAGACGGTTCTACTGTTACAGTAAATACCAGACCTTGTAAAGACTGACAGCAGGAGGAGCTGGTGTGTTTAACTGCTAAGAAACAGGTTCAGGGATTCCTGTAGTATTTTCAGCTACTTGAAGAGGATGTAGGTGTATGTTTTTCTATAAGCTGTCTAGCAAGTTCATGTTGAATTTTTGTAAAACACCAGGATGAGCCACTGAAGTAATTGGAAAGACTTTCTTTTTGCTTTACTGAGGGTTGGATTAAGCTCTAAAGTGCTGTGTCTAAAGTACGCTGGTAATGTAGCTTTGTTGTTTTAAAACTGCTTGAGCTCAGGGAAGGGTCGGCAGCAACTCCAGGTAACTGGATATGTGTTTCTGGGAGTGATTTTATTTTATTTACGTACAGGTGTTTTTAAGCCATTGCCCTGAGTGTTTCTTCACAATAAGCAGAACTGGTGGCCTGAGGAGCTGACCCGCTCTTTAAGTGTAACAAGCAGAACAAGCTCTAACTAATACTACTCAGTGTTGTTCTTGCAATGACTTGTATTCACTATTTCACAACTGGAAAATAGGATAAATTCTTAGAAATTAAGCAGAGTTTATTTAAGAAGATATTAGAAAAAATTTTTAAAACTTGGTGCAAGGATGATACCTTCAGTTTAGGTAATGACCTTGTAATAATCATCTGTCATGATGGTGGTTGCCTACAGAAATACTGTGCTGCTGGCAACCTGCACCAGTATTAATACCAGCACAATCCAGCTGCTTTTGTAAGGACCATAGTGCTTAATGCCTGAAGGCAAAATGTCGACTTCTTTGTTTGTTATCGGACCAGTAAAACCTCATTGTGACAAAATGCATCTTAAAATTCCTCAAGCAGTTTGCCTAAGCAATTACAGTCATTGACCCTTAGTAGCCCAGTGTGGAGATTATGGGGTTAATACAGAATTTCACTAGCATATTTTGATGATTAGAAAGAACTATTTGAGCACTAGAATAAGAAGTGTGCTTTAAAAAAAAATTATGTTGATTAAATTCCTTAATTATTCCCAAAGATGGTTTCGAAGCAGCATTTTCAAAAACACTGCACACTTGGAGATAGCTACCTGTGAGCAGGGTGGCTTTCCTAAGGTGGCCCACTGAGCAGACAGCAAAGCCACGTTTAGAGCTCGGTTCTTTGATTCCAGATTGCCCTAGCTATCACTAGGTCTTGTATTGCTGCTATGTTTTCCAAACTTGGTGTGTAAATCCTGGTGCCTGTTAAAATTCTTATCTGACAATGTCAGAATAAGATAGACTAAATCTCTTGGTTGTGTCTTATACTATTTTTTGGAATTGGTGTTCTTCCATCCTGAACTGCCCTTCTCTAAATCTCTCCCTGATACCTGCTTTAGCTGTCAAAGCTGAAACTGAGGTCTCAGTCCTTTTTTCTAATATTATTAGGATAGGTTTGTCTGCAAGAAACTTGCCACGACTGAAGTGGACCAATATTTAAAAATTCTGGTGAATTAATTTGTGCTTTTTGGCTCTTGTTCTGTCACTGGACTCCACAGAAAAGAATATGCCTAAGGCGTCTTTACAGCCTCCCTTTGGGTAGTTGTGCATAACACCCCGAAGTCTTCTCTTCTTCAGGGTGTACAGTCCCAGCTTTCTCTCAGTGTTTACTCATGAGACTCTCCAGTCCCTTAATCATCTTAGTGGCCCTTCACTGACCTCTCTCCAGTAGCTTCATCTCTCTTGTACTGGGGACCCCGGCACTCACCTGCCTCAACCTGCTGACAGTGCTCTGCCTAATGCAGCCCAGGGTGCTGTTGACCTTCTTTGCACATTACTGGTTCATGTTCAACTTGGTGGCCACCGGGACCCCAAGAGTTCTTCCTGCAGGACTGCCTTCCAGCAAGTTGACCCTCAGTGTGTACCGGTGCCTGGTCTTATTTCTTCCTTGGTGCAGGACTTTGCATTTCTCCTTGTTGAACTTCATGAGATTCTTCTCTGCTCATCTCTCCAGCCTGTCCAGGCCCCTCTGGATGGCATCACAAGCCTCTGGTGTATCAGCCACTCCTCCCAGTTTTGTATTGTCTGCAGACTTAACTGAGAGGTGTGCTCTGCTCCATTGTTCAGGTCGTTAACAAAGACATTAAACAATACTGGCCCCAGTGTCAACTGCTGGGGGACACCGCTAGTTACTGGCCTCCAGTTGGACCTGGCGTGAGCCATCACCACCCTCTGTTCAGCCAGTTTTCCGTCCATCTCGCTGTGCAGTTATCTCACCTGTGCTTTGTCAGTTTGTCTGTGATGTTATGGGAGATGGTGTTAAGGTCAACAGCATCAAGTGCTCTTGCCTCACATCCACCAAGGCTGTCGAAGTTTATCAGCTTGGCTAAGCATTATTTGCTTGAAGGAAATGTAGAGTCATAGTGGTCTAGTGCTGGCACTTAAGAAAGCTTAGTTTGAAACGATAGTATGTATAGATAAAGAAGCTTCTAGTTGTTACGCCTTGAGTCTCCTTCATGGGACTAGATTTTCTGTGATGGAAAAGCTCTTCCTTTTGGGTTTTCAGTTGCACTGACTCGGTGCCATGTGGGTACCTCAATTTATTTCAAAAATAATTCTGGGGAAAATAAACCCCCTTCTCTGTGTTTCATAACGTTACAGTGTTGTCCTTACAATGTTGTCTTTAAGTTTTGGATTAAGATTAACTTCATCCAGTGTTAACGTTTCCTTTGATTTCTTGCAGATACTTCAGCTTTTGGGACAACAGTTGTAGAAAATGGTGACCATGGAATAGAAGATCACCGCACAGGTACGTGCTTAATGCCTGAAGGCAAAATGTCGACTTCTTTGTTTGTTATCGGACCAGTAAAACCTCATTGTGACAAAATGCATCTTCTTTTTGAGTCGTATTTCTCCATGGAGGTTTGTTTTTGTTTGTTTTTTAAAATCATCTTATCAAAGAATTTTAAATAAAATAGAACTTTATTCTCTTTTGGGTTTGAAATGGCTTATTTGCATAAAGCCTCGTTCTGAAGATGTCATATACTTTATCCGTGGTCAGTGTTGGGAAGGCAGCATCTAGAGCACTGACACCTAAATGACTTTCCAGTAACTTGTTAATATTCATAGCTGAACTCTACCCTAACTGGTGAGAATGACTTCTCCTGTTCCCTATGAGACCGACAGCGATGTTTCTTCTCTGAGTACACCATCCTTCGATGCAGTTTTTCATTCAGTAATGCTTAGCTGCTACTGAAATTACACTGCTTTGTTTATTCTGCAGCTTCTCCTTCCACCCCAAAGTAGTCTTCTGTAAATATCTCCTAATACTTGCTTTAGCAATGTCAAAGATGAAATTGAGGTCTTCTGAACCTTTTTTTCATACAGCGTTAGGATAGCTTTGTCTGCAGGAAACTTGTCAGTACTGAAGTGGACCAATATTTCAAACCTGTGAGGAATCTGGAAAATAATTGATCTTTCCACGTAGCCTAACGTATGCTGAAGTTAGCCTTCTTTTAGCAGTTACATTTCGTGATAAACACCAGTTTCCTTTTATGAGACTTTCTTACTGTGATTTGGGTTTCCTACCAAATTCCAGCTGAACTGTTTAGGATGAGCAGTACCAAGCTCTGCGACTGTGTGCATGAGCCAGTGGATTGTTTCGTTTGCTGGTGAGGAGGGTGCCGACTTTGACGGCCATACTGTAGCACCTCTATTTCTTGAGCATAAAATATTCAAAAGTTGATTTGTCATCCTGGCATCGGTAAGAGCTATTTATTTGGTCCCCCTCTTCATGATATCCAGCTCAGCTTTAACAGTACAGGTCATCACTAAGAATGTTTGGATGTTCCCAGCACTGGCATCCGTGCTAGACTGTAGGTGTGGCCGCAAGAAAAAAAAATCTGGGAGATAATGATGAATGTATGGGAGAGGGAGACGGATTAATTAAAACACTTTTTTTTATAATTCTATTTAGTGTGAACAAGTGTTCATGTTCTTATTGAGTATGGGAATATAAAAATTGATCTTTGTACTTAATTTGCCATTGTAAATCTGGTCAAAAGGAAGCTGTGCATCTTCTGTAATTTTAGAATAGACCTGACATTAAGAACACTTTTGAACCTTCCTAAGGATACTTCCTCTCTTTTTTTTTTTAATACATATAACTAAAAGGAGATAGTATTATGATACTCCAGGTATGACAAATGCATTGGGATTTTTTTAACTGAATTTCTGAATTGTGCTTAAAAATTTTTTTGTTATTTACTTAATACTAGCTTTTTGGACGTTTAACTCTTCACAAGCTAAATGCTAACAACTTTGATCAAAGATACTTTTATGTGTCAACCTTTTTAATTTATTAATATGATCCATCTTTGTGGGGTAGAGTTGGATATCTTTTTTCTTGTTAAAGGCTGTCTAAAAGTGACATCAAAGTAGTAGAAACAGCATGTCGAAGGATGAAGAGTCATAGGCATCACGTTAATTAGGCTTGTCAGAATAACAGAAGACTTATACAACACAACTATTTTCATGGACTCTTT
>NW_010518648.1:7262-8527 GCF_000687285.1 Phaethon lepturus
ACCCCTTTTTCTGTGGAACACTTGAAATATCCATGCTCATATGTTTGAGAGTAAGGGAGAAATGCTAATTTTTGACAGATAATGGAGGGCTTTTTCAGAGTTGAAGAGCAGTTGGTGCTCTGCAGAAATACAGGCAAGTTGTTCCAGACAGGTGACGGACTTCAGCAGTCCCTTCTTCTACATCTAATAGGCGGTGCTGTCTAAAGCCTTTTGTCTCTGGCCCTAAGCCACCTTCAGTTTTTGGCTCGCTTACTTGTTTTCAGCTGGATCTATTCCCTAATCTGTCTCTCTTTTTAAAGCTGAAACGATTCTTCTGGATGCGCAATGCGGGCCCAGTGCAGAGGTGGGAAACAGAGTAGCTGGGAGAGGACTAAGGAAGGTGATGCTCAAGGAATCCAGCTCTTCGCTACAAAAAGCAGTGTTAAGAGCTACAGAGAGAGCTTTTAAAAGCAGAGTTGTGTTTGAGTTGGATTCTGAAACAGACTTCAGGGAAAGTATTGGGGAAAGGTGCAGTTAAGCTATTTGAAAATACAAACGTCTGCTTATTGCTCTGGTCTAGATCACAGGAAGCTTTGCTACATGGTTTTTTTACCTATTAAGTAAAACGGAGTGATGACTTGCTAATGTTTTATTGCATGCGACATTATCTACAGACATCTGGTGTACGTGTATGCGGAGGTTAGAATTAGTCAGGACTGAAATCTTAGTGCTGGCTTGGCAGCCTGTGCTGCCTCCTGACCGGATGCCCGACTCCTAAACACCGTTAATGTAGTCGTTGGCATAAATCCAAGACTAATGTAACTCGGGGGCAAAACCCTATATTAACTGTGAATTATTTTTATTATAGCAGTGCTGTATTTAAACCGTTGATGCAGGGATGTATATAGTTCAGTATTTCAGAATGTAAAGGAAAAATGGGAATGCTGACTTTACGTCGGCTGTTTACTTGAGGGTCCAAACCTGCGGCCGTGAGGCTGAGAACCCTCTGCACCCCTTCGCTTTTTCTGAAGGGGAGAGACTGGCAGCTTCTCTGAAGGGTTCAGTTCTTGGCAGTGCTGAGCCGTATGTGGCAATTACTTATTTGGTTTGTGGGTTTTTGATGTGGTTTTTGGGGGGGTGTGGTGGGGTGTTTTTTTTTTTTTTGTTTTGGGTGGGTTTTTTTTTTTTGAGAATCTGAGCGCTGCGGCGCGGGAGCTCTGGCTTGGGTTCTCAGCACACAGACCGAAACTGCCTGTTAATTCTGTTCTTCCTTATAAGGGTAAAGC
>NW_010518648.1:8579-12164 GCF_000687285.1 Phaethon lepturus
TAATGGTAAACGGAACATCGCGCGTGTCAGCGTGCGGAGGGAAGCTGTGCGCGTCGGGCGCTCGAGTGAATCAGCGGGGTGAATCAAGGGTGCGGGGAAATGGTTAATAGCTATAACCACTGGCGGCACGCGGGTGTTGAGTGGGGAAGCAACCGCTAACTCACGATGCAAAGGTTCGGGGGTGCTTAGGTAAGAGTCTAACAGCAGGTTTAAAACAAATAAATATATGTGTAACTTTCAAACAGTGCAACATTTGCAACTCCGTATTGCAGGATATTTGCCTACAGTTCAAAGGAATTATATATTTTAAAAAAGACAAATTTCTTCAAAGAAATCCATCAAGGATGATCATAAGGCTTAATCTGGATACCTCTTGTTCCAGGCTCCTGCTCATTATCTTGCTGGAAGATGAGAAGTGACCTAGGGAAGTATTGCTATTTGGTGTTCATACTCTCCCTAGCTGGACTTCCTCTCCAACCAGCCTGCTTGTTCTGTCATCTGAGATGGGGTCACAGAAATACTTTGTCGCTGTTTTCAGTGCAAATTGTGCTTTTAAGCAGCATCCTGAGCTGCTGCTCTCTTGATAGCAATTTGTCACTAATCTTGATTTGTCACACAGCTAATTTTTGCATGTGGCACAATGTCATGCCATAGCGTGACTAGCGATGTATTTTCAGACACTTTAAAAGCAAAATTCCGTGTGTCTCTAATCTGGCTTTTGGCAAATCTCCTGGCTGCACTAAATGAAATATTGCTTGTTGTGCAGTTGCTACCTGAATGTTCATGTTTACTAATGACTTGCGCTTTTTTGCCCCTTTCCCCATCCCGTTTCCCCATCCCGTTTCCCTCTCCTACTCTTTTCCTCTCTTCTATTTTCTCCTCCTAGAAGCCTAGACTGTCTCCTAACACTGGGGCTGCCACTGATACAAGACCAGTGTACTTTTCTACCTGCCATTACACTTCTAAAATCTTCAGCATTTTACAGAGCTCTTGCTTATATCCTTGGACTTTACGTGTAGAAGAAACCAAAGGGTAGCTGTGCTGTCGGCCGATCAGCCCTTCTCCTCCTCCCTCTCTGCTCTGCAGTGCTTGTTGAAACCTTCCTTTCGTTGTGTAAGCACAAACGTGCGGGATGATTTTTAACTGCACTATTTCAGCACTCCCACTGTTTTTAAATCACAGCTCCATTTTTAGTTCAACCACTTTTAAATTTAATTTATATCCTTTTTCATGGATGCTTAATAACAGAAAGTTTGATATGAAATTTAAAGTTGTGCTTTCATAGCGGATGGGTCCACCATGACTGCAGCTCCTTTCCCTTCTCCCTGTACTCACCACAGCCTTTTAGAATAACACTGAGTTTTACCTGCCTTTATCCTTGCTGCTTTGAAACCTTCTCATATGAGGTTTTTATCTTTAATAATGTTGTCTTCTTCAAAACAGGTGTTTTCAGATTGTAGCACTTATTACACAGACTTGAGAAACAAATTAGGAAAACTCATGTTTGCTGAGGTACAAGCAGGTTGTCTCTGGTTTGTGAGGGCTGGATTACGGGGTTCAAGCACTTGCCATCAACTGCGAGTATAAAGGAAAACAGCCAACCCCAAATTCCTGCCTCAGTAAGGTGCTTTGCTCTTGTACTGCTTCCTGCAAACCTTGGAAGTAAGAAAGAAAATTGCCTTTCTTTAACTTTATACCTCTACGTTGTTTTCGCAACGACAGCCTTGGCTGAAATTTCACTTGCCATGGGAAATAATCTGTCCCTTTCAAAACAGAGAGAAACAAAAGATCTAGGACTATCAAATCTATACTGAAATAATTATGACAGTTTCCAGGAACACCAAAATAGCTTGTTTTAACCTGAAACAGAGCTACAAGAAGTCACCAAGTCCGTTGCAATCCCTGCTGTCTCCATAAAGCTGCACAGCTTTGCAAAAGAAGGAAATAATTTAGAGGGACTACTTAGTATTTTACATGAGACAAGCTCAGCCTAGGTTTTTGTAGATGCGTGAATGTTTTGTTTGAGGATAATTGTGTAGCTAAAGGTACTTTGCCTACAACACCTGGTCAAAGTATGGGCTTTATTTGAACCCAAATTCAGTCTAAGGTAGGACATGATTCTCCAAATAGCCAAGAGCTAGCATACTTGCCTAAAAATGATAGTTTCTTGTTGTGAAGAGAGTAGCTTACACCTGAATATTCCTAGTACCTTGCCTAGTACTCATGACTATGTTATGATGCTGGTCTGCTAATGATTTACTGGAATAGTGTTGCACTGTGCATGAATACTACTGTTTATGCAACCGCAAAGTTTTCTTTGAAGATATCCCTGAAATAGTGACCCATCTAGTCTTGATATTTTTTTCTTGTTATCTGAGACCTCACATACTCCCCACCCAGGGTGACAGTGTCCAGAGTTGCTGCAATGAATTGTACGTAATCAGCCTGTTTAGTGATGTGCATCGGAACTTGAGGCTTTTGTTCTCCGATTTGGTGGAAATTTATTGTTCTGCTCACCATTCAAAGCCTCATTAGTAGCTGACATCCTTGTGGTGCCAATTTCTCAACAAGTAACACCATTGGCTTTTCCTCTGAGGTAGATAGCTGTCATTTCTGAGAGAACCCCATTGCCTACAGGCACTCAACGGCCAAAGCTGGGCTATTCCCTTGCTGGTCCGATGTGCCAACCTGGCAGAGCCACCACGCGGTTGCTTAAGACCAGCAGCCTTTGAGACCAGACAGTGACCAAAGTACAAAAATAAGCATTTCCCTGTGGACTAGAACAAGAATGGTAATTGGGATTTAGGATGCACGGTCAAGTATGGCTGTGACAGATTGCCCTCTGTTTTACTGGTTTTACTGGAAATAATGCCATGTGGTAGCACGTAGCCAACAGCCTCCACCTTTGACAAGCCACCAAAGGCTCACCAGCTTTTGGGGGTGGTGGAAGGTCTCGCTCACACGGGTCTGCAGGCCACCCAGGACCAGTCGTCCAGTCGTACTTCACACATCAGGTCTGCTGCTCAGTCGCACCGAAAGGTGAGATGTGGTGTCTGACGCAAGGAGAGGTGTCTGGTCCTCCTTGTTGTCACGAAGTGCTTTTTTGGTGCCTGTTGCCATAAAAGGAGATTGTTGTGTTCTTGGCTTTTTTTTTTAAGACCTCTTTGTAGCCATTTTTTTTAATATAGCTGATTACAGCATCATGGCTAGTTTGGAGGCATTTTAACTTGGTTCCACAAGCCATTCTTTCTCACCTTTTTGCCTTAAGCGGGCTTAACTATTTTTGCCCTAGAAATAAAGAGTAAATAATTACAGAGAGAATTTTTCAGATTGAATAACAGAAGTTTTCAGATTAACCGAATATCAGACTCGCTTCCCCCCAAACCCTGCACATGCTTTATTTTACTGAAGTGCAGCAGTGCTTTAAAATACTGGCAAGAGGGGAGTTTCTAGCACTTGTAGCAGTTGGCTAGGCCAGCTCGCTCTGCAGGCGGGCGGCGGAGTTACAGGGCGATGTGCCCGGCTCAGGCCCCCGGTTCAGTGAAATCGGGCTGGACACCCGTCAGCACGCCGGGCACGGCAGCG
>NW_010518648.1:12249-37295 GCF_000687285.1 Phaethon lepturus
GCAGCGTCTCGAGCAGACCGAAGCAAAGCTTGCTAATGCCGACAGGGTACGTGGGGCTTCAGTCACTGTCTCAGCTGCTAACATGAATAATCCATTCCATTACACTACCATTATTGCCACCCCCCCCCCAATGTCATTAGGTTTACAAGTTTGAATGTAAACTTGTAGATGGAGGAAGGGAGATGGTTGTTTCTTGTTTGTGGTGGTTCTTCCTTACAGGACTCTGACCAAAAGCTCTGCAAAGTCACGTGTAAGGTGCCTGTCCTGGGAGGCTGAATGTTTTGGCCAGGGAGGTAGGGGATGCTGGAGAGTCAACGCCGGGTGGTATATCTTCTGTCACTCCCGGAAAATGTCCGTGTGTCTTGCTGAACAGTCAGTGCGGTAAATGAGTACGCAGGAGTGTGTGTTTCGTTTTCCTGTTTTAATTTTCAGAAAGCCAGGTAGCTACCAAATATGTTCCTCCATTTAAATTTCATGTTACGCATACTTTTCTCCAGTCTTTGGGGAGGATACGAAATCTGCGCAGAACACACTATAACTTCCTTGTGCTTACGAGCTTGTCTGTTATCACTTCTGCTTTTCCTTAATGATTCCAATGCTTTGTATGACGTGAAGCTGTATATCACTGTTGAATAAATCACCCTAATAAACATCTCAAACTAACCTCTCGATAGTTGTACTGTGGTGAGAATCTTCTTGGATTGTGCTGTCTGTTCAAAGTTAATATCTACAGGTACCTGCATGTGCTTGATTAACCGCTCTTGTTGTTTCTAAAAGAGGTAAATGGCTTAAACTGGGATAGTTTGTCTGGACAGATGTTTGAAAACATGTCCATCAAAACATTGGTTTAGCTAATATAGTTAATACATTAAAAAGGAAATTCTTTCAATCAGCAACACAATTTTGATGATGTTGGGGGTGTGTGGGGGCAGAAATAGAAGGAAAACTTCTTCCCACTGTGCTCAAGGAATAAAAAGCGAACTGGGGATGGATGAGATGGATGCTCATTTCCATGTTGGACTTACAAGGTACTTAAGATCTGCATGTATGAGCTAGCTAGTAAGTAATGGCTTATGGCTTAAGATGCCTGATTTTTGTGAGGATTCACAGAAAAATGACATGTCTGTGGGAATGGTAATCTGCATGTAACAATATAATTCTGAGTATATGATATATACGATGGAAGCATTTAACTGCCACTCCACCTGAGGTTCAATCTTTGCTGTTTGTTTGCTATCTAACCCTCTTTCGCTGTTGAGTAAGTTGCTAGTACACAAAGTTTAAAAAACAAAACCCAAACCAAACCAAAAAACCCAAAACCCATAAAAAAACCTAAAAAAAGTAAATCCTTATGTGTAGCACCTTGTAAATAGGACAAAAAGGTGTGCTTTTCTAATTAAAGCGATTTTTCCTCTCTTACCTGCCTGCAAGTTTTTTATTTATAAAGGCTGTTATACTTTCTGGACTCAAGGGAGGGCTTTTTAGGCTTTTTGGAATGCGTCTGCATCCAACCAGGTTTGCTAAAGGAGGGTTCATGTTCTCTCTTCCTGCAGTCTAGAAAAAGCAGCAAACCATCATTTTGGAGACTTGTTTAGTTCTTCGGAGGGGCACGACTAAGAGTTGTGTGTTTTCCTGCGTGTCTGATCTTTTGGGGGGGACTATTTTTAGGCCCGAGGGGAAGGGGAAGGTGGGCGCCTCGACGAAGCGGGGGGCCGAGGTCGGGCAGGGTTACAGCTCTGCGCTCCCCGACCGCCGGTGGGGATGTGGGGTGGGGGGTGCCGGGGATGTGCCGCTTCCCCCGCGCCCCTGGAGGGGGAGCGTGGAGGACGAAGGCTTGCGCTCCGCGGGGTGCCCCTTCTGCGGGCTCCCCAGGAGCCGGCGCTCTTCCAGCCAAAGACTTTCGACCCTTGTGGCTTTCTACGGCTGACAAAGGAGTTGAGTAGCAGTTTGCATAATCTCAACGCATGAGCTACTCGCGAGCAGTTCAGAAAGCTTAAAGGAACTTCCCAGAAGTTGAAGCGCTTATAAACACTGGGAACGCAAGAGGTGACAGAGTACATTTTTCTTCAGCCCAGAACTTTGCTTAGAAATCCCGACTGCTCTGAAGAGCCCCTTCCATGCTCTGGATTAGACCAAGGTCTGTAATTCTCACGCGACTGCGTGGGGTGGGGTGTCGTGCGGGGGAACGGCGTCACTGTGCCCTCAGCTCTCGGTGGGAGGTGACTTGGGAGGTCACCAGCGCACAGGTCTGTCACTTCAATGCACGTTTTATTGATACAGCTTTTCTGTATTGTCTGACGGCGTACTACCTTCATGTAGCTGGCCGACGCCTGAGTCCTTACGAACTGAAAAGGGGTATTGTGAGCTGCTTAACAACGGTTCTTTAAGTATACACAATGTCTTGCAGGAGCTTGGCATTAAAATACTACAGGTCTGTGCTAAAAGTATTGCATTTAAGAGCTTTCAGTCCTTGAATCTCTCTTGCTCTTCCACGTCACGGTCAGTTGAATCGTCCCGTTTCGTGTGGAAGTGATGTAGATGTGTATTGACCACGGTGAAGGAGCGTGTCTTAAAAGACGGTCATTTGTGCTACCAATTTTCTAAATCTAAAAGATTTAAAAGAGTCTCTGTTAAGACTTTGGGTATTTTTGTGAATATTCAGTTCGGAATGCCGGTTTCATCTGCACCTTGAAGTGACTATACAAGTCTTTGATACCATGAAAATAACTTACTTGAAGAACTGTGACTTTGGAAGATTAAGTAGGGGAGACTTATTTGTCTGTGTGGAGGAGGAGCAAGCTGCTACTAATGCGAACTTTTTTTTGCAGATGATATTTTAGTGGAAAGAAGCTTAAGTGTTGTAGTGTACTTCTGAGGCTTTTGGTGTCTTGCTGACCATTTCATAAAATTAGATAAATATCAATAATAATATTGATTATAAATATCAACTGCCTTGACTTCGGCAACACAGGGTAGTCCTTAGTAAGTTCCATGCCAGACTGTAACTTTTTTGCTATAAATACCTGATTTTGATTTCTTTTATCATCTGAAGGCTTTAAATACTCTCTTTTCTTGGGATGAGTTCTGTATAGTTCCTATCAGAAATTATCTTAAAAAAAAAAAAAAAAAAAAAAAAAAAAAAAAAAAAAAAAAAAAAAAACCAAACCCCTTCCTTATTTCCATTTCAAATTCAGTGAATTTCAAACAAGCAGAACTTTGAGAAATTTACTTCTAGTATAGGTAGTTGTAGACTGATCAACTCGCCTCTCCTTTCTTTCAAGGACATCTGAATGTTGCTGGCAACGAGCGGTGTCAGTCAGTCTGTTCGTGATGCCTTTGTTAGGCATTGACAGGCAGGTTGTTTAATTTCTGAATCCCAGGGCCTGAAGTGCATCATAATACGCATCCCTGTGCGTATCTATTTGTAACAAAAATCAGGCCACTTCTGAGGAGATACTGCCTGGTAGAAAAGGGCCTGGGGGTGCTGGCTGACAGCCATGAACATGAGCCAGCAGTGTGCCCAGGTGGCCAAGAAGGCCAACAGCGTCCTGGTCTGTACCAGCAATGGTGTGGCCAGCAGGAGCCGGGCAGGGATCGTGCCCCTGGACTCTGCCCCGGTGAGGCCGCACCTCGAATCCTGTGTTCAGAGTTGGGCCCCTCACTACAAGAAGGACGTTGAGGTGCTGGAGCGTGTCCAGAGAAGGGCGACGGAGCTGGGGAGGGGTCTGGAGCACAAGTCTGATGGGGAGCGGCTGAGGGAACTGGGGGTGTTCAGCCTGGAGAAGAGGAGGCTGAGGGGAGCCCTCATCGCTCTCTGCAACTGCCTGAAAGGGGGTTGTGGTGAGGTGGGGGTTGGTCTCTTCTCCCAAGTAACCAGCGACAGGACGAGAGGAAACGGCCTCAAGTTGCGCCGGGGGAGGGTTAGATTGGGTGTTGGGGGAAATTTCTGTACTGAGAGAGTGGTCAGGCCTTGGCACAGGCTGCCCGGGGAGGTGGTGGAGTCACCGTCCCTGGAGGTGTTCAAAAACGTGTGGACGTGGCCCTTGGGGACATGGTTTAGTGGGCACGGTGGTGTTGGGTTGGTGGTTGGACTTGATGATCTTGAAGGTCTTTTCCAACCTTAATGATTCTATAATCAACCTCTTTTGAAGATTCTGGATGTGCAGCTTGCTTGCCAGCCTCTTAACTGCCTGCTGTGCTAATGTTGCTTTGACCATCCAAGCAGAGGAGACGATCATCTGTATTACACTAAATGCATATGTACAAAGTTTTATGAAAGCCCTTGGAATGGCAGCTTTTGTATTTGGTTTCCACATGAAATCATAGGAAGGCGTAGCAGTGCGAGTCACCGTCTGCACAAGTTGCTGCCTTTTCAACGTCCTACTTAATCTGGGAGTACTGAGTCCCCATCTGTGGAGGGCTGCGAGCACCACACCTTGTGTCCTGCGTTGTGTTTTTGTTCAGAGGAGCAAAACCAAATTCAGGCGAAATGTGCCATTTGTGAAAGCGATCACTTTGTGCCGTTTAGGCTTAGTTAAAGAACGGCCCCTGCGCCAGCGACTGCAGCAAGGAACAAATGGCGGTTGGTCTTCAGAGGGCTCTTTGCCTCGTGGAGACAAATTCCAAGAGCTTATTTGAGTTTATGTGAAATAAATTACAATTTTTTCTGAACTGTAGATGAATGCCTGTGCCTTTGCTTCATGCAGTGATCTGTTAGTACCTCAGGTGGTCTTTTGTCAGTTTTCACAAAATAAAGACATTTTTCCCTATTCCCGGTGCCTCGCTTGGGCAGCTATAGATTTCTCATCTTTAACTTGCTTGTTAGATGTACGGATTAAGAGAGAAGTAATTTCTACTTAAGTCAAACTACTTAAAATTAGTAACTACGAGCCTGAGCACACTTTGAAATGCCAATTCTAACCCCAAAACAAGTTATTATGTAGTGTCTTAACTCTAGCGAGCATGGCTGCTGCCAGCAAGCCCGAGTACTTTCTGTCCTCGATATCTGCTCGGAGAAGGGCACGAGCCCTGCGCGGCGTCTCCCGGCGCGGGAGGTCGCTGGAGCAGTCGGGCGCTTTCCTGTCGAAACCTCAGCGCGGCAGGGGAGAGTTTCACGGCTACAGACAACCGCTTCTGCGTTTGCTGTCAGTAGCACGCTTTCCCTGAGGCTTCCTGGATCTGGATTTAAATGTAATTGGTGGCCTTGCCACTGGGACACAAGTTGGCTTTTTGGTAATGTTAATGAACTCTCCTGGGAAAAGAAATAAAAGAAATATAATAGCAATTTATTCTTTGCTACAGATTTGTTATCTTGACATCATTTCTACCCTGACCATGGAGAAGCACAGTTTTTCTTTTGTATACTCTTGCCGCTGCTTTGCTTTTTTTTTCTTTTGAGTCTCTGCATCAGTATCTTTATTTCGTCGCACAGTAGTCCTCTAATTAGCGTTTCACTAAACCTAAGCTTTGTGACTTTCCTAAATACTATAGTAAGGGAATAAATGGATACTGCTGGCAGTGGGTGTTTTGGGCTGGAAAGTCATATCTGATCAATGATGAAATACAGCTTTTGAGCAAGATGATGTTGGGTGTTGGTAACTTCATCGTAGGTAATGTATGGTGGGACTTCCACTGTGTCTTATGACATATGTAATACAGGAGCCTTATGTTAGGGGGCTTTATGTTGGTGGAGACTCTCCTACCCACCTCAGTTTGTGACTTTGTGTTCGTGAACCCACTCTGTGTGATCCCAGTGGGTTTCCTGTTGTCCTGCTCCTCATGCTAGAGAGGATGCCTCTTGCAGCACGTCAAGCCATTCAGCAAGTGTCAAAACCAATGTCCAGATGTCTTTTTCTGCCTGCATGATAGTACTGCATCCCCTATGGGCTACTAGATTCTGCAAATTCCCATGTTATTACCAGGGAATGACTTTACTAAATGTTTAAGTACGTTCAGGATTGTACTCCAGGTTTTTCTTACTGTACTGCCCACTTTAGGCACTATTCAAGCACGTTGCAGTTGGGAATAGTTAAGATATTGTGCATTTGCAATGTTATGTGGCTACTACATTTTAAAATCTGCTAGTTATCTGTTTTATGAACTCTTATTTAGGCCTCAACTCCTTAATCTCCTAAAATAAGCTAGAAAGATTCAGCCAGGTCACGTTGATGTCTTACAGAGAGCAGAGGGAGTCTCGGAGGAGCGACAGGCTGGGCTGGCTAGAAGGGCTTTGCTTTTGACAGTCACAGCTTTTTCTGCAGGTTCAGAAAATATGTTTTTAGATAATTCTAGTGACTGTAGCCCAGGTGAAAAAGTAGTTCATTTGTAACTGAAAAGCTGGGTATAGACTGAAAATAACAATCACCTTATTTTCCTTTTTTGATGATAGTACCGGTAACGTGAGGGATGAAAGGACAGTCTTTTGGCTCTGATGTCTTGCAGGACATGATGATTAGAAAAAAAGTTGTTAACATAGGAAAGTTTTCCTCTTTAATAATTTTTAGCTATAAAAAACCAAACTGTTTTTATAACTTGGATATTTTTTTCCCCTGTGCTTTATCAGCCATATTTTAAAAAAGTAATTTTCCATAATGACTATTCAAAACATCCTTCTTGTGTGCAGTTTTTCACCAAAATGTAAGGGGGAGGTGGGGGGGGGTGGACCAGAGCAAAAACCAATAAACCCAAACCACCAAAACCCCAACTAAAAACTCCCTCCAAAAACCCCTCATGTACTGTGGACGGTGTAACACTTCGATGGTTGTATGGCATAACTGTAAAATCAGGTGTGCGCACGACTTGTCATACTTCCCTGCCAAGGGTGTGTGTTAGAGTAGACGCTCTGGCTCGCTCGAGTTGGCTCCGGCTGGGTAACCACTAGTGCTTGAGGGAAGGGGTGTAAATAAGATGAACCTTAGGCTGGCTGGCTCCAAACGCTGCTTAGATCCTGAAGTTCAGTCTACTGTGCCATAAGTCAGCCCCCTTCTATACGTACCTTAAAGGACATGCTCAAGGAGCTTTTCCTGGGCTGGAGTCTTGTGTGCTGCTTGCATCAAATCAGCTTAAGTAGTTGTGTAACGAGCTCTGTTATTTGGAAGAAAGTAGAGCATGGAACTGCCTTATGAAATGCTCCGCTTCCCCGGGGACAAAGGGGAATCTGCCCCGTGCAGCTCCCCGCGAGGCCGAAGACACAAGTCTGTAATTGAAAGCATTGATGTTTCTGGGCCGCGGTGGTGCCGCGGCGTGAGGAAACAAAGCCGTGAGATGAGGAAGGGAAGAGGTGGGACTGAGCAAGGCTGTGAGGTGTTCAGAAAGCCGGCGCTCATTTGTACCGAGCATCGCTCTGGGTTCCTAAAAGACCTCTTGCTGACGCGTGAAGGACAGTAAGGGTTGGAACTGGGACGGCTACTGGGAACGTATTGAAAGCTCCAGTGATGACTGCAAGTAAAAGGAGGGACCTTTTTTGTTTAAGAAATCCTGTTGCCATGGCCGTGTCTCTCCTAAAAGGTATTTTCCTAGCAACCTACTACTTTTGCTTTTCACTTTTAGCTTCTAAACTTTGATTCAAAGGTGGAATGTATCCTGACTTGACTTGTTGAATAGAAAATAAAGACGCTTATAGTGAAGTAGTACATATGTCAAGAAGTCTATTAAAAGCTTTATAGAATCCTAGAACGGTTTGGGTGGGAAGGGACCTGTAAGGCCCACCCAGCCCAACCCCGGCCATGGGCAGGGACATCCCCAACCAGAGCAGGTTGCTCAGAGCCCCGTCCAGCCTGACCTGGGGTGTTCCCAGGGATGAGGCATCCACCCCCTCTCTGGGCAACCTGGGCCTGTGTCTCACCACCCTCATTGGGAAAAATTTCTTTCTGGGATCTAATCTACATCTCCCCTCTTTTAGTTTAAAACCGTTACCCCTTGTCCTGTCACTACAGGCCCTGCTGAAAAGTCTGTCCCCATCTCTCTCCCCAGCCCCTCTCACCCTGGCAGCTGCAGGAAGGTCTCCCCGGAGCCTTCTCTGCTCCAGGCTGAGCCTCCCCAGCTCTCCCAGCCTGTCCTCCCAGCAGAGCTGTTCCAGCCCTCGCAGCGTTGCTGGGGCCTCCTCTGGCCCCGCTCCAGCAGGTCCGTGTCTTACGGTGAGGCTTAGTGAGATTTCTAAAATGTTAATACAAAACCTTTAGTTTTTGCAGTGTGTTTAGGAGTCGTTCTAGAAAGCACCTGACAACTGGATGAATTAATGCGTTTTTTCACAAAGCTTGAATTTCCTGAGCAAGCAGCTGTTACGTAAAATATTCAAGCCATGAGCTTTCAAGCATATATATCTTGAATTTAGTATCTTCTTAGTGCATTTAAACCAGCTGATTTGTGGAAGTATGCTTTCGAAGTATTGAAGAAGTATCCAGACTAATATCTAACAGAAAATGTGAACCCTTTTCTTTCTGTCTGTACTTCCAAGTTCATCAGCCTTTACACAAAATGAACCTGATTTGCCATTTCTTAGAACTTTATTTCTGTGTACCCAGGATATGTAAATGGTTGGACATTGAGGCAGCTGTTTTAAAATAGAGCGGTATTTTCAAGAGTTTTTGAGGCAGGCAGAAGAGAGACTGGGGCTTATTGCTGCAAACAAGTAGGACACTTACCCTTACTGCTTTGTCATCCAAAGTCATGCTTTTATCCTATGCTTACATTACCCAATTTTCCTTTAATTAGCCTGTCTCTGGAACTTAACTGCAGGTTAAAAAGATACTTTTGCCTCAGACAACATCCTGTTTCTCTTCTTGCTTATTCTGACAGCTTGTACTGCTGTTTTTGCAGTGACCCTTTAGCTTACTGGAATTTATATGCCATGTGTGCTTGAGAGACTTGTCAAAAGAAAACAAACCAAACCATAGTACTGTAAAACACATATCAAAATTAAGTTTAGTCTAAACACTTTATTAACACCTTTTTGCTCGATGGAGTTAATTGTTTAGCTCATAATAAGAATTCTTCTTTCATATTAGATCAGTTAGCTAAATATTTGCCTTTGAGTAAGCAATGTGGCTGAGCCCCAGGGATAAGCTACTGAGCTAGCAGCAAAAAGCACATAGGAATGCAGCGCGGCAGCGATTCGGCCGTCGCCCATCCGCAGGCGTGAGCAGGAGGCTGGCCGGCAGCTGCCAGCTCCGATACCTGCCGGGAGCTCCAGCGGCAGCCCAGTGCGGCGAGGCTGACGGCAAGGTGGGTTTGTGCGAAACACGCTGTGCAGGCGCTCGCGTTTCAAAACTCTTCCTTTTTTCACCTCTTTTTCCTGTTCTAAACCTGGGGGTTTTGTTTGTAAAAACAACCGATTTAATAAGGGTTTATCCTGCTTACAAAAAGTTCGTAAAGAATTGTGCGCTGGCGTGTCGGAGTGGCTTTGAGAGGTCGTATGACATGAGCTAAATATGAACCTGGAGGTTAGGAAACTTCCCTAATCCTGGCTCTAGTTGTAGCTCACTCCGAGGCCTTAGCTCTTTAATCTTCTTCCATTTCAGTCCCATCGCTGAAAATAGGGTAAGGCTGATTATATTGTGCATTTTATCTTTATGGCTATGCTGCATCTGTTGTTATCGCGGCATTCTCATTTCAGTGGTGTTGACTAGTACCAGGGGTAATCTTAGATTAATCTGACCTTTTCTGGAAAAACAAAATCTTACAGTTATGAAACGTATCTGGATACGGTGAGGCTGAGCAAGAGGGGGTCTTCGGTAGTTGGTAGCGAGCGCAAATCTACGTCTCGGAGCAAGTGTATCTTTTAAATGGCTAAGCAAATGGAAATTCAGCTTCGATGCTTAGCGAGCTGGCTGCTAGTGTTTCATTAAACCCCATAAAACTACTCTATATGGAAATGTTTTTGAACAAATTCAGCTCACTTAGTCTTGCATGAGTAATTACCTGAAAAATAAAGAAATTATAAATGCGCTCCTCAGTAATCCCCCTTTTTTCTGTTGTTTGACACAATTTGTGCTGCTAATTGCCAGCTCCAATGCAGGAAATACCAAGTACACCTTCAGCAGAGTTTCTGTTTCTAAAATGCTCAGGCTTTTGTCCAGTGTAGCATAAAAGTTACCTGAACTATTGCTGAATGAGTGTCAGAAAAGGAAAGCTTTGCAGCTTTCCGGAGCTACGAAACTCTGAAGCAAGGTGCTCAGGGTGCTCGGGATCCTGCTGTCCTCTCCTGGCCCGGGAGCTCTGCTGGCTCCTCGCCGACCGGCTCTCTTCTCCCTTTGGATAATGCCGCAGGTGAGGCTCACCCTGTTCTTGGCGAGCGTGCAAAATGCAATGGCTGATTCATTTTTTAAGTATGTGCTCTTCCTTTTTCCATTTCTGTTGACGATACCGTGCAGTATCTCTTTTCCTTCATCCGATGTGATAAAAGCTCACCTCAGTATGTCGGAGTTGGTCCCTCCTCGCTTGATAGCTGTTATTTTCCGCTGTAGTGAACAGGGTAGGATCATGGTTTTGGTAACACTGAGATGCTGTGGGGCTTGAACAGGAGACTGTTCCTGTAAATCTGGCAGTTCATTTTAGCAGCAGTGAATGGCAAAATAAGCCGCTTCCTGGAGATGACTGGGTAGAAATTGAAATTTCTTAACAGGCATCTGGCTGTTCGCATTTAATCAATGCCTGTTAAGCTATGCAAGATTAACAGCTCCCTTAGGAGTGATCATATAGCTTTAGGGCTGCAGATATTTCTGTAGACAATTGATGCGGTAGGCGACTATGAAATTAGAAATTACTTAGCAAGGCACAGAAGTGCCATGAGACTCTGGGAAGGGAACAAAACTCGATTCATCCCCAAAAAAGAAATTATGTGGAAGAGATGCTTGATTTTGTTTTGTCATGTCACTTATGTTGTTTAACCTTCTTTTTAACTAGACCACACTATATTTGACCTATGTCTTCTAAAAAAGAATTTTCTGTAGTTCTCTGACGAATTAGTTTTTCCATGCCCTCAGGTTAGTCTGGCTTCCTGAAAAACACCAGAGAGTCTGGCTAAACTTGCTGTCTTTCTCTGCTCTTCCGGAACTGCCGGGGATTTAGCAGTTATTGCATTTAAGAAGGCTGGTAGTTTCTTCAGAGATGACTGTAGGACTAAACAATGGCATTTTATTCTTCTGGAGTTCTTTTTTCTGGGCAGAGTAAAATTTACAATGTTAAATGGCTATTTAACAGATTCGAGAGGAAAAATGTACTGGTAGTTAATGATGATGCCACATGGTGAGTTAGTGGGAAGGTTGGGAGGAGAGCTCTGGTTTCCTGAGCCAACCATTAAAATTGTGACTTCCCAACCAGAAACTGGCAGGCAGAGCATCAGGATCGAGCTGTGACAGTATTTGCCAGCAGAAAGCTGTCGTGGGTCTCCTCATCAATCTGTAATGGCTGTATGAACTGTTCCGTGTTAATGGGATTTGGCAGCGGAGAAAGGTTAGAGGTGTCTGGGTTCTTGGTATGATGCCACGTATTCTGCCTTAATTGGTGCACAGCTTTTTGTGCTTTAAAATATCTTTTCTTGGTGCCATTTTAAGATGGGCTGCTGTAGACTGAAATTTCTTAGCAGGGTAGAAAGTCCAAGGGTGTTTCTGATCGCGAGAGCAAGCATCTAATCTCCAGTACATGCAGATAGTAAAAATTTGGCTATCCAGGTTAGTCCAGTGTGTCTGAGATGTGAAGTGAGAACATGTTCTTTATGTCTGAGAAAAGATACTGCTGCTGCTTTATTATTTAAGTATGACTCTAAAATAGGATTCTTCTTGTATTGCAATGTTACGTCGCATTGTCACCTTTCCCAGTTCAGATGGACAACTACCATCGCAGCATCCTACTCGCTGCCATTGCTCTACCTGCAGTTAGGGCTTACAGCACGGAGACAAACCAAAGACAAACCCAGGTAATCTTAAATTACATTTTTAGGCAAATATTGCTGAAGGGGGAGAGTACCAGACATGGGAGACCAGAATGACTTGCTAAAAAGATCGACTGTGGAGTGTTGTTGATGGGATCAAACCTTCTTAGATTAAGGTGGGAGAGTCTTTGAAGCCCAACTCCGTGCGATAGATACAGGCACTGGTTACCAGCTGTAGGACTGGCTTCGTGAGACCCCCTTGGCTCTCTTCCCCTTTCAGGTTATTTCCTTCAATCTAGCCTGGGTCAGTGCATTAGCGTTGATCATGTGTTGAGACATTTCTGTTCTGAGTATGTATGTATTCTACAAACCATGGGCTTTGTTTAAATGTAAAGCTATTTAATATTGTGGGTTTTTTCCAAACCAACTGAGTACACAAATCTGAAACTAACGGTGAACTTCCATATACAGTTTGAACCCACAGAAAACTACAGTCCCTCCCGATACACATTTTAAAGAGAGTGTCACATGGATGCAGTTAACACACGGGCAAGCATCTAACTTATTTTCATAGGATGCTTCTATTTGCAGTGTGTTTAGTGTAAAATACAGTGGTAAGAGAAGCCAGCTTTTCAAATGCAATTAGGTAACACAACCCTGCCCCTTTTGTAAAATGTGGAATCACTCTGTGTACTGGTTATAGCCCAAAACTATATGGTTAAATTCTAATAACTTAACCCAGCCTGCCCATTCTAATTGTTGTTTATGGAAGTCATCAATCCTGCTGACAAACTAAGGCGCAAATAATATTCTGAAAAGGCTAACGGTGATTTTGCCCATTTTATGGGGATGACACATAAAGTCTAACTTTGGGGCCAAGCTCTGGGGTATGCAGTGGTGAGCCCAGCGCAGTGTCTGTGCTCGCAGGGTGTTTCACTGAGCTGTGCGCTGGTGTGTCTTGGAGCTCTCCTGTGCCGCCTTTAGGGTTGGCGATTGAGACACTGAAGATATTTATTAATAAATTTGAAATATCTCTGGTTTAATTTAATAACACTACAAAGTGAGCATGAACCTGGAAAGATGTTCTTGGGTAATCAAACCCAGATTCTAACTGCTGTAGGTAGAGGGGTGGTTTCTTTAATAAATACCTTGAAAAGGATGTGTTTCCTTGCCTCTGCTCATGGGCTCTTCACTGCTGCCACTCCTTGATGGTTAATTAGAGTTTCTTCTAACTTCTACACTAAAGGTACTGTGGGAATGATACAGTTGTTCTGTGCAAATACTGGCTTAAGTTTGAGGAAACACTTCTACCTCTCTAGCAATTGCCCCAGTAAACTCATTGAGATGAATCTGTTCCCTTTCCTTCTTTTTTCTGAGCTAAACTGTTTGAAATCTTAATCATTTCTTTGTGATATTCAAGAATGTTTTAATATTGTTGTCCATCTTCCTGTCCCAAGTCACTGTTCTTTATTGTTTATCCCAGGATGCTAATTAGAGCTGCATGATGTGTTTTGCCAAAGAAATCTTGCTGTGGTCTTACGGGGCATTAGTGCGTCCCTCGTCTGTTGGGCTCCTGCCTTCTCTTGCCTCTCCTCATCACACAATTCAGTCTTTCTTCTTTTCATTAGTAAGCCCAGCCTGTGTTTCTCTTTGAACACTCTGTTTATGGCGCGAATCCTGTTCGTTCGTTCGTTTGGTCCCTTTGGTCCTCTTGGACCCCTTTGGTCCTTGAATTTCATAGTGTCAAACATTGTCTTATGTCTACCATTCTGATACTCAAATGATACTGAATTCTGACACGGTTTGCTGACTTTATCTTTTAATTTAATTTCATCAGAACCCTTTCTAATTTCTAAGATTCAAAATAAAAATGTTAAGCCTGGCTTATTCCTGTTTCTTGATCTTCAAACTCTAATAACTAGCTATGTTTTTCCAGCAAGATAATTCTCCTTTTGACATTGCCTTGCCACTTGTCACTTAGCCAATTCTTTATTTACCTTTATGTCATTTCCTTGAGTCTCCAGTTGCCCTAACATTTCCCCTGGCTAAAGATAAAAATACTTTGCTTTCAGCTAAGTCAAGTCTTCCATACTTATTTTGTCTAGAAAATCTGCTATGTTACATCTCCTACATTAACACTATCCTGTTTTTCATTATGCAAACAGCTTATCTTTCAAAATGTCACTCGTATGAAAACAGTTTTGCAAGGTTTTAGGGTGTGATCAGTGTCTCAATCTTACAACCCAAATGACTGACTCTGCCTAAAATAGAGAAAAATCTACATTTATATGCATATTACTCGAAATTCAGCTAGTTTAATGCAATAATGTGTTCTGCTAAAGCTGTAGTCTCAGATTTAACATGAATGGGAACCAAATAATCATTAAAAGATGCAAATTAGAGTTGCCCAGTTTAGTAGCTGAGAATTGAAGAAGATCAGATTTACCTGGCCAGACCTTCAGTTAAAAAGAAACATATGCATAAGCTGATTACTGGTTTCAACTACCAGTTGTGGTTTTTGTGTTGATCATAGAACAGCTAGTCTTAGGGGTCACATCAATTTTTGTACCTCATATTCTTTAGACTGTTCATTAAAGTGATGTACTTGGAAGCTAACCTTGAAAGGCAGTCCTGCTTGTTGAAGGAGTAATTGCAGGGATATTTAAATGCTGTTTGCTCTTCAGGTTTATGGTTAATTGAAGGTTGTAGGAGCATGTGGTATCTTCCTGGCTTTAGATCTGGACAATTTACCTGGGATCTCTGAGTATTAGTATAGAAAATTCTGTGAGAAAGATCTTGAGCCTCATGAGTTTTAATTCTGAAGAACAGATTATGTGATAAAATTTAAAATCTGAACATACTAGGAGCTTTATAGCTGATTTGTAACTAAAAGGTATGTTATGACTTCTGGAAAAGCCAAAGAACACGCAGGAAAGAAAAAGCTTACTGAAATGGTTTCCATTACATTAATTTTTTGCCCCTTTCTGCATTATGACAGTTTTCACTTCTTGGAATTCATCCTCCTAGCTGGCCAGTTAATTCATGTTTTCAGAAGGGCTGCCACTGTATTTCCTCCATTGGATGAGCTCTTCCTATCCTTGACTGCTGTAGCTAAAACGATGCAGCGGCTGCACCAAGTTCCACCGATGTCGTCATTGCTGAGACCTGCGCTGCTCTTCTGTCTCAATAGTATCTACGATCCTGCTACGGCTGCTTCATAAAAATGTTTCAGCACTAAATCTCAGGAAGTGAACACACCTAGCCGGAGCAATATGTCTCAACGCGCATCTTTGATTAATTAAAATCATAGAATCATTACGGTTGGAAAAGACTTCTAAGATCATCAAGTCCAACCGGTCAACCACAAATGTTGTGTTTCAAGCCATACCGCCAAAAAACCTGGGGGATTCAAGTTTTTCTCCTCGTTTATATACTTGGGAGTAACCTTTTGCCAAAGTGTTTACCTCACTTCTTTACAGCCTTCCAATGTGTGTTCCATTTGGTGCTCTAAGCGTGCTGGTTGGCAGTGCGCGGCGGACACACGTTGCCCCTTTGCAGCCCTCTGCAGAGCACGGGACGGCTTCTGCAGACGTGGCACGATGTAGTTGCCCAGCTGTGTTTCAAGGTCAAACTTTCTGTGCACTGTTGTGTTTGTCATAAAGTGAAAACAAACCAGAAGACTTGTCTGCCCTGACTGCAGAAATGCCCCGCAGTGTATTCACTGCGGTTCTCAATGCGGCTGGAGCTTCGTGGGCCATGAAAGTCTTCTGACAACCCTGGAAATGTCCAGTCTACTTATTGTCAAGCAGGCAGAAGCATTAGCGGTTCTGCTTCAGCTGTGTGCCCAAGATCCGACTCTGTCAAATACATCTAGGTGAGACAATTCAGTATTAGACCAGAGATCTGAGTAATAATTTTTTTTTCTTGACGTGTTGGGTTTGTGGTGTGCAGGTGGGAGCTCCCGTGCAAATACCGGCTTCAGTAGCCTTTCCTTCCAGGTGAATGCTTCCCTCAGACGGCTGTGTTCAGTCTCGAGTGGCTTGTCTGCATGAATAAAGGTACTTTATTGGTTAGTTTTACAGCGGGAAAATAGTATTGACAAGATTAATTTAGCACTGCAAAACACCAAAACCTCCTTAGTGAGGAATTCAAAAATTCCTAGAAAACTGGCTCTTTACAAGGCTGTAAATGATGATGGTTTCAAAAGAGCAGAGACAGCGTGTCATTTTTCTCATTCTCTAAGCAGAAGCTTCTGAATAAATAGTAATAGAATTGTAGATTCTTCTAGTGTTATGTAAATGGCTTCATGCTTTGATGTCCCTCGTGTCATTCGTTTGACACTAGCTGGAATTAATGGCCATAAAACTATATTACAAATGTGGCAGATAGATTTCTCTTGACTGCTTCTGATTCCTCATGTGAGCTCGCCGCTTTCGCCATGGGATTTTAAAAGTGGAAAGTAGGTCACCGCAATGTGTGTGAACATAGGCTGAGAAACGGGCTATAAGCTCAGCATTAAACAAACATGACTGTAACGCTGAAGGGTAATTTTCTATTTTAAGCACTTATTTCCATTATCACTATCTCATTCTGCAGAACAAGCATATGGGGGCTTCTGTGTACGTGCACCCACAGATGGGATTCGGGAAGCAGTAGAAGAGAGATACATATATAGAGATGTGTGTGTATACGTATATATATCTCTATATGTTTCAAGAGTGACAATACATATTGTCACTTCTGAATGGCTCTTCTGCATCTCGTGCAAAGCAGGCGGGGAAAGAGGGAAAGTGCCAAAATATGTAGGTCAAAAGAAATGGAGCGTTTTGAATCTAAGTAGCAATCAAACACTAACGGTTCTGGGGGTGGAATTACTGATACCGTGCGGTTGAACATGAAGAAGTGTTACATTAAAATTTTTCAGAGTTCCTGAACTCCATGGATATTTATAATATGTTCTTAGTCTTCTCAGTGACTTCCTTGTGAACAGGTCTGGGCGTCTGGTTTTTGGGACAAGTGTTGGCTTACAATCTAGAAATATCTGAAATAAATTGTTTGGTTTTTTTAACTAGGAGAAGGGTTAGTAAGTGGGCTGGCGCTGTCTCTATTCCATGTTTTTACTTATGAGAGCTGAATGAAGGCAAGGATAGAAGATAATGTGGAAAGCAAGTAGATATGATAGAATTGGCTATTTTTAGGCAAGTAAAAGTATGAACAGCAGGGAGAAAAAGATAGTGAATTTAAATTAATCTTGGCAGTCAGGGATCTCATGAGTTAAATCTGGGAAGATGAAGTGCTGAAAAAAATAATGAAGGCAAATGATTCGTATGTATAGGTAAGACATTTGTAGACTATTACTAACATGGCTGTCTCAGGAGTTCTTTAAAGGGTCTAGAAAAAAGGATAAAATGAATGAAAACAGAAGCTAGGACTTAGAACTTGAGAGACTTAAAAACTACACAGATCAAGGTGTGTAATGATTTACAACTACTGAAATACATGAGTCAAAAAGAAGGGGCTTTCTAATTTATTAGACGTAAGGGAAGGTTGAAAGAGCAACGATGGAGGAGAAAATGATGCAAAAAAGGCTGCAGTGTTCAGACCCTCGTCTCCTTTAGCTCTGTTTTTTATTATTTGACGTGATAAGTAACACCGTTTCACAGGGTTGCGACAGAGGCCTCAACGGCGAGTCTTTACGCACGGCAGTACGAGCAAGACCAGCCTCCGAACCAACGGCAGCTGCCTTGAACTCAGGGCGGTGGAAGGTCCCTGGTACTGGAAGAGAGCAAGCACCATGCCTGGGTTAGAGATGTGAAGCATTATTAATTTGCAACCTAATTTAAATTAATGAGAAGATATTAGAAAAAGTGATGAAACAACCAGCTTATAACCAGCAAGAGAATAGCAGGGTAATAAACAGGACACGCTGTGCTCTGAAAAGTCGTTCAAGCTGCCTTTGTGTGAGAAGGTAGCAGATGAGGTGTGGGTAACATGGGGTGCGGTGAATAGGGATGTTTCTTTAACTTGACCCCAGTTTCCTAATTTGCTTATTAAAAGTTTGGAGAAGAGACAGCTGGTTTTGTGCTCTCCTCAGCTGGAGATACAGCTCTTGAAAAATACTTACTAGTGGATCGCTTTCAAGTAGTTGGTTGGACCCTTCTCATATGGTGGTGTACAGACCTTGTTCTTGTACGTGTCTCTGTTTGTAAAAACTGACTTTCAGAAGAATACACTCGGAGATCATGATCGTTCAATAGGGACT
The DNA here is from genome assembly GCF_000687285.1 of Phaethon lepturus. Taxonomy (NCBI): domain Eukaryota; kingdom Metazoa; phylum Chordata; class Aves; order Phaethontiformes; family Phaethontidae; genus Phaethon; species Phaethon lepturus. Next base: position 30,381 of record NW_010518648.1, read on the forward strand.
GTAAGTGCTTTTATTTATTTTTGTTTTCTTCTGTGACCCTGACTACATTGGAAGAACGAATTCAGCAGAAAAGCACTTGGAGGTTGTCAGGGGAAAACTCAGGGCTTGTAACAGATCAGAACTGAAATGCGGCGCAGCACAGAAAAGCAGTGGCCATGTCCTTGCAGGAGTGTTGTGTGCGAGGAGGTGGAGGCAGTTATTCTGCTCCAGTTGCTTTTGATGACGACTTGGCTGGGTAGCTCTGCCCGGTGCCTGTTGAGCAGGCAAATGGAAGACAGTCTGGGGACGTGGGGAATGTGTGATGTTTAACTGACCCAAGAAAAGACATCTCAAATGTAAAATATCTTCCGTGAAGAGGCAGTAATTGCTTAGTCTGTCTGCTATGGGTATGGGATAAGAAGAAATCTTATGCTATCTTATGATCTTAAAGATGCACTTTCTGTCTAGCTGGAGAGAAATTTGCAGGCTTATTTTTTGTGATAGGTTGGGTAAATGTGATCTGGTCACAATGCAGAAGGATAAAGCTTAGAGAAGGTTGGAGTTCCTCAACATGAGTTACCAAACCATCATCAGATGGTACGTAGGGGGTATTTTCTTTAAGAATTTTACTGGCTTTTTATACCTCAGCTTTTTTTTTTTTTTTTTTTTTTTTGTAAATCCACTCTCTGGATCTTGGATTTCCTGGGGGTGGGCGCACTGTGCTTGGAAAGCCCCAGTCCTACTTGCAGAACGGCAGAAGCTGGTGCCTTCCCTGCTTGTCTGTGTTTATGGTGCCCTGAGCCCCGCTGGGCTGTTACCCTCGATCCAGGCTGCAGCCCGGGGTTCCCTGCAACACCACAGGGACCAGCTTGTCGTGTCAGCCGGATTTTGGCTCTCCCTGGGTCTCGTGCTGCTGAGCAGTCCTCTGGTCCTCAGCTCCATGGAGTCACCGTATATCCGAGAAGCACCTTGCAGCAATGTCCCAAGGCCAGGGCTCGCATGCTACCAGCACGTTATAGCATCTGTAGATCCCGCTCATTTTCCAAACTTCTGGATTGTATGTCTGGGGTCTGGTGTGCCTCTTCGGTAATGTTTTCTCATCTTTCCCCACCCACATCCTCAGAGGTTTAGGTGATACCAGTGTCCCTGTTCAGGAGACTCCAGTTGCCCTGGAGGATGCCCAGACCTGGCATTGAAAGACCTTCCTTGAAAACCAAAGTTCTTACACCCCACTAGCATAGCAGTTCATGCCTTCAGACATCCATGTTTGAAAGACTTGAGCATTAAGCTCAGCACTGACCTTTGCTGAACGAATCCTTATGCTGGTTCCTTGTTGCTGCTTCTGCTCTTCTCGAAGGCTTCTGCTCTGAAGTGCTGCACAGTTTGTTGACCCTGGATTAACCTGGAGCACGGTCACTCTTCTCAAAATATGCCACTGCCACGTCTGAGATGCTGCTCCAGCCTCTCCCCCTTCCCTGCTGAAAGAAGTTATAATCGTGTGTCTGAACCGGAGCATTCCCTGAATCAGTATAAAGTTGTTTAAATTTGGTAACAGCCCTTTCAGGGGAAATCAGCTTTTTCCTGCTTGGAACAGGGGATGACAGCACTCTGGGTCACAGCTCGCTGCTGTAAACTGCAGTGTCACTGGCTCGTGGTGACAGCAAAAGGGACACGCTCTCCCTGCTTGGGGTAGTACCGAGCGCGGAGGGGCTGCAGTCCACCGCAAAAAGGCTGTGGGGCTTCCTTTCTCGTGCAGCGTCGCAGCACCAGCGGCTTCCAGATTGCTCTGGAAGTCAGGAGGCTTTTGTAGGACATTAAAGCAACACAATTCAATGTGAGACTTTATGGAAGGGCAGGTGTTACTTATTTTAAACAAAATATCACTTGTGATTATTGCATTGCTCTCACTCGCAGACCTGCGTACTCATGAGCATGAGATCTCTATGCTCAGGAGCTCTGGCCAGGTTGGTAGCACGGGGCGTGAGACTCCATCGCCTCTCCCTCACATCTCCTGGGTTGTCCTCCAGTACCAGCAAACTGGGTTTTGGACAGACCTCATATGCCCACCGTAAGGAGCTGGTGGTTCCCACACTCTGGGAGTCTTTTGCCTTAGAATTTTATTTATTCCAACTTCATTCTTCATGCCTGGTGAAGATGTTCGGATACCTTCTTGTACTCTCTTCTCAATTTTGAGGCTGGATCCAAGGCCAGGGAGTAGGGGAGTGATTTAGCTGACTCAATCTTGGCATAATTGCTTTGAGGTTTCTATATTTACATTGTTTGCTGCTTGTGTTGAAGAGGTTTGTGGGTTTTTGCATGGCTTCGGGTTGAAATACTCACTACCAAGGATCTGCAGAAGGCTCTCAGCTTTAGGAAGGAACCTCACGTGAGACAGTAAAGCTGTCTTAGTTGTATCACTTGCCTCTCCAAAACACCAGTTAAGAAAAACTGAACAGAAGGCTCAAGAATAGCAAAAAGTGAAAATATTCAACCGTGCTTCAAGTGTCTGGTTTTAAAACACCTGGTAACACAGGCAATATTCCTGTAATCCTCGTCTTCCCGCAGAAACCTGAGTGTCGTTCTCCTAATTCACTGAATAGATACCTGTTCAGAGTCACGCTTCATGGGTAAAAGAAGTCTCCTAAGTAGAGATATGTTGTTTGTGTATGCCTGTGACAACACTGTGGAAATAAGTCTTTAGAGAGCCTTTTGTTTAAAAAGGCTTTTTTAATAACGAAGGCCTATCGAGTGTGGTTCTAGATGGAGGAATCTAAAGAGAGTATCTGATGGAAGCTGTCCTGCATTGCAGTCCAGAGCGCTGTCAGCGATCTGCGAGACTTCGCTAATAACATCTGAGATTGATAACAAATTACTCACTTCCTGAGCATCTGACATTCCCAGCGGGAAGCAGGAACATGAGAACAAACATTGCTTGTAGAGCTGAGGGTGGGAGGTATGCTTTCTGTGCGTGTCTGGCTCTTGCTTTCTATTTCTCATGAAGCAATCACCGCTGAAGAAACATCTCTTTAGGAAGAATAAGTAAGGAAAAAAAGCTATACAATAAACAATTGCATCTCTTTTTATTTCCTTACAGATTTTATATTTTTTTAAAAAAGACAAAAAGTGAACCTTGTGTTGAACTTTGAAGTTACTGACTGCATCTTTTCAGTTAGGAGATACTGGTTCTGACAGTTGTGTGCGCTGAGCTTTTTTAGCATTCCAGATTATATAACGGCATGGAATTTCAGAAGGAAAGCAGTAAAATGTTTCTTGAATTGTCAGCACCATCTGAAATGCCCTGCAGTTTCTTAAGGACCTGTAATATATTCCTGATCTTCTTTTCCCCATCTAACTCAGTGCTGGATTTTAATTTGCTTCTCATTGCAGCAAATTGAAGTATTTACAGTAATCTCAGCCAGATTTGGTTTCAGCACTAGCTCCTAATAGTTAAGCCTTTATCTTCTGCAAGGACAGAAGTCTTTTTCTCCAAAAGCAGCATCTGAAGTGCCTGTGAAGGCTTAGGAGGCTGGAAGGGACCTCTGACATTGAGTCCAACCGCCCTGCTCGAAGCAGGGAAACCAGAGGAGGCTGCTCGGGCTCTGTCCAGCTGGGTTTTGAGTGATCTCCAAGGATGGAGACTCCACAACTTCCCTGGGCAACTTGAAATGGAGTTGCCTGTATCTCAGTTTGACAAGAGGAAAGTTACTGGGCAAAAAGTAACCAGTTATGGCTTTGGTCTGGATAAATTCTTCTCCACCAAGGCTGCCAGCTTTGTGCTTTGTATTTGCTGAATGCAAAAACTTCTTTTAATTTTGAGCTTTTATCCTCTTGGATAAAAAATGTACAAACTTCCTTTGGTAGGCTGGTCTACATCCTTTTCCATGTAGTTGTTTATCTATGTTTATCCCTTACATTTTGGGTATAAGTGAAGCTTATCTGTAATACTCATTTACGGTCATTTTAAGACCCTTCACTCTGAACTGAACTAGGCAATATTCTATTTTACAAAATAATGAAACTGATAATAAAATGTTGAGAAGATATTCCTGTGAGGTACTTTCCACTTACTCTGAAGCCAGCATGCATAAAGGGAGCCCTGAACATCTTTGAAGAGGTACTGCGTAACCTTTAAGGTGAGGCTTCTGTATCCCTTACCCTAAGTAATGCATCAGTGTCCCGGGCAAGGGAACGAGGAGAACCCAGAACCTCTTGGCTGCCTGTAGAGGTTTTTACCTGATGTTCCACACCTCATCCCATTCCATGTAACACCGCTGGTTGGCATATTGAAGGTGGTACCTCTGTGTGTGGGCATAAAAAAAAATCAGCGGGGGCATGCAGGCAAATAACTCCTGAATCCCTATGCTGGGAATCAGAAGCTGCTCACGTTGGTAACCGCCCGTAGCAGCCTGCTGAGCGCAGCCGTGCAGAGCAGAGCCTCACACAGGACGCAAGTGCTACCAAAACAGCTCGGTCTCACGTAGAATATAAAAACATGCATGTTACCGAGCCCTGCCTTCTAACAACACTTCTTAAAATTCCTTTTAAAGGTAGTAGTATACGATACCCCGCAGAGGTGGCGTGGTCTTTCATTTCCCCTGGGATTGCTGCGAATTGATGGCAGGGCATGGCTCGTCCTGCCGACCGGTAAAACACCGGTCGGTCTGGGGCGGTGGTTTCAGCAAGGCAAACCGGGCATCCATTTAAGATACTGAACCAATGCGGTGATCTGGGCAACTGAGCTTTAAGATCAGTTATAGGAATGAAGCTCTTAAGCTTCTCTCTTTCTGTTTGCTTGGCTTGGTGCTGGCGGGGACATCTCACGGCTGCAGACTCATTAATTTTGAAGATACTTAACCTCTAGCTAGAGACCTGGTCAGTGACCTATCAAGATTAGCATCTCCTGCAGCGAAAAGGCTTTATCATGGTAATCCTCTACTAAGAGTGCTCCTTGCTGGAAGTTCACTGTGTGGTGTCCTGCGTGTCAGTGGGTACGGATCGTTTTTCTTCTGGAGGTCTGAGCACAGCAGGCTGCTCGTGGTGGGAGCGTCCGAGTGGTAGGTTGCCAGAAGTGCTGTTCTGTATGGATTAGCTTCTGAATTGGCTTATGTGACCATGCTGATCTTTGCAGAGCAGATGATAAAACACACAAATCAACGCTGTCAGCAGCCCTACTAAATGTTTTGCGTTCTTTCTCTGGAGCCTGGCGTGGGATCAGTTCAGAGAAGGTGCTACTTGCATGGGATCCATATTTTTACTTTCAGAAGCAAGTCTGCTTTGTAAGTATGTCGTTAATGGTATTTTTTTCTTTAAGCAAGACTTTGTAAGCCGTAGTCCTGCGTTGGTCTGTATTATCAACAGTTGTAACTGAATTTTCAACTATCAGCAAGCTTTAATACTTGCTAAAATTACTTTACAGGTTTGTGGGATCTGTCAAATTTACATTTCGTGTTGCGTACGTTGTCTGCTGCTGATACGTATCAGTAGGCACTTTCAGGATTGATTGTCATAAGAGTTTGGCTAGTCATTTTTGCTCGCTTTTATGTCTCTTGTTTGTAGATCACATGCAGACTGCGTGCCGTAGGAGGGTCTGCAGAACTGGGTTCGGAACTGCAACATCCTCTTTTCTACAGTCTTTGGGATCACGTTTCCCGTGTTCCGCCAAGCTTGCTTGAGTAGGGAGGCACTGAGTATGGGCGTGGGGATGACAGATAAGCTGGAAGTGTCCACTTTATAGATGTATGGCAAGTACTGTCGAAAAACACTTTGCCTGGGAATAGCAAGGGAGTTTTTGCTAACGCTTCTTTTGATACAGCAATCTTTGCTCTCCGCTGGCGCTGCCACCGGCGCTCGCATAGTGGAGATCAGCTTTGGCACCGGCACGCCGCTGGCGGCGGGGAGCGAACGGCTGCTGCGGTCTCGGAAGCCTTGTGCCTGCTCCTGGCCTGGCTGCCGGCCTCCTGCCTCCTCGAGCAGCTCCCTGGATTCCTCCTCGCGTCTGTTTTTCTGCTGGAAAGCAATGGAGGTTTTGTTTTGGTTTTTTAATTAGCATCTGTTATGAAAATGTTGTATGAAAAATATGCAAGTCTTCGGTTTATATTTCTAATGATTTGGCAGAGGCAATTCACAACTGCTTTTGAATAATCTTTCATCTGGTTTTGGGGGCTTTTGTTAGAACTAAGGGTTTGCAAATATCGATGTAGTTTTGCTCAAATGTTACAGGAGTTTGGTTTCGTCTGGTGTCACATGTAAATGTTTCCCTTTACACTTCTTTTTGTCCACTGCCTTTCTGCCCTGCTCCTTCCTTTTCCAGCAAGGTGTGTGGTCGAGGGAGGTTCCCCTCCGCTTTACTAGTCATGAATGCAACCTGTCTACTAAAAAAAAAAGTGGAGACTTTACTTCTGGTTTACCTGTTGTGATCCTAATTTTATGTTCTTTCCCTGTGGGATCTATTAGCAGTAGCAATATGCCAATGTGTATTTCTGCTCTAGTACTAACAGACTTAGTTAAAACATTTAATCAGTGTGCTGTACAGCTGATCAGACTTAGTCTGTGTCCAATCCAAAAGTAAAGTTGAAGTAATTTTTAAGAAAGTTCGTGTCAAATTTTCTTAACTGCTCCTAGGCCTCTTCCTCACACTGACAAGGACATTTAGAGTCTCCTGGTTGTTTTTTGGTGTGTGTGTTTTTGTTGTGGTTTTTGGTGTTTTTTTTTGTTTTTTTTGGGTTTTTTTTGCTTTAAATGGAGTTCTATAGACAAATGAATGACAGGTTCCTGTCCAGAAGAATTTACAATAGAATATAATTAAATCCCTTGCTATTCTGCACCACAAATAATTGTAAATAGCAACGTCTCTTGACACATGTAGTGGCACTTCATCTTCAAAGTACTTTGCAAATCTAAATGATCACATGGTTTAGTGGCCATGGTGGTGTTGGG
>NW_010518649.1:0-398 GCF_000687285.1 Phaethon lepturus
ATCCCAGTCCATCCCGTCCTGTCCCAGTCCGTCCCGTCCCACCCCATCCCAGTCCATCCCATCCTGTCCCACCCATCCCACTCCATCCCACCCCATCCCAGTCCATCCCGTCCTGTCCCACCTCATCCCAGTCCATCACATCCTGTCCCACCCCATCCCAGACCATCCCATCATGTTCCCACCCATCCCAGTCCGTCCCATCCTGTCCCACCCACCCCAGTCCATCCCATCTCATCTCAATCCATCCCAGTACACTGCATCCCTTCCCAGTCCATCCCCTCCCATCACCATCCCAGTCCCATCCCAGTCTATTCCAGTCCATCCCATCCCAGTCCATCCCATGTCATCCAGTCCATCCCATCCACAGTCCCATCCCAGTCCATCTCATCCCAATCCCT
>NW_010518649.1:569-957 GCF_000687285.1 Phaethon lepturus
CCCAGCCCATCCCATCCCCAGTCCCACCCCAGTCCATCCCATGTCATCCAATCCAATCCCAGTCCATTCCAGTCCATCCCGTCCCATCCCAGTCTGTTCCAGTCCATCCCATCCCTAGTCCCATCCCAGTCCCATCCCAGTCCATTCCAGTCCATCCCATCCCACCTCAGTCCATCCCATCCCCAGTCCCATCCCAGTCTATTCCAGTCCATCCCAGCCCATCCCATCCCATCCCCAACTCCCCTCCCAGTCCCTCCCAGTCCCGCCCAGTCCCCGCTCACTTGCGCCCGGCCTTCCCGTTGACCCTCAGCAGCCAGGGCTGGTCCTCGGCGCGGAACTCGCGCAGCACGATGCCGTACTTCTTGCGCCGCGCCTCCTCGCGCAGCCG
>NW_010518650.1:0-8407 GCF_000687285.1 Phaethon lepturus
GGCCTGGCTCGCTCCCCGAAGGTCTATGGACGGCGCTGTGAGGGGGTGTGGGGCGTGCGCGCTGAGGCATGGAGAGGGCAGGCGCGAAGATAAGGCTGCCTTCCTAGAAAGCGATACCTGTTAGAAAATACGGGGAGGGGGTATCCTCATAGCTCAGGCAGCTTTGAAACTCTCCGATGGTCTCACCTCAGAAAGACTGAAGCTTCCTTATTCCAAACAACACTGTTCTTGAGCAGAAGCCGAGGTCTGGGGAGCAGTAATGGTGCTGGTGTTCTTACAGCCTTTCTGTGGTTGTATTTACAAGAGGTTTCCTTTTCTTTGCCTTCCAGATGCTGACCTCAAAATGATAGATCTAACCTCATTTGAAATGTGGTGTGAGAGAAGGCAGTAGCGTGGCAGTTGCTGCCTGGTGCAGTGATGTCTGTACCCTGCTCGGGATCATTTTCCTGTCAAAGCATCACTGATGGAGAGAAGGACGCAAGCAGTATGCCCTCTTCCAAAAACTTCCAGAGGACAAACCACTATGTAGTTTCCAAGGGCACACATGTTCATGTGTGAGCCCCTAAGCCACACTTCACCTAGTCTCCTGCTGATCTTCAGCCCACTGAAACCTGTTGGATAACAAGGTAAATTGCAGTAACACAACCTTGTTTTTAAATCTGCAGAGCATTCACAATGGAGTTTTACTGTGTCACTTCACTGGCATAAAGATACAGTGCAGGTAGGGTCAATAGGGCATCTTGTTTTCTTGCTTGTAATTCACTTCAGGCTTTCCAGGGAATTGCTAAGTAACTCCTAGTCATTAAAAAAATAATTCGCATTTGTTTTCTCGCATGGACACAAGGCAGAATGTGTGACATCATTACCTGACCATGGCAACAAGCTATCGTAAACCAGTAGGGTTGAGTAGGATGAGTTAAAAGGAAAATATTAATTGAGAGAAAGTGTTTATTTAAACACAGTAATCATCAGTACTACATACCACAGTTTGCTTTGCAAAAGTACTGAAAGGTGTATATTGCTGGGATTATAATAGCCTTTCCATTCAGGAGTGCACTGTGAAGCAGCTATAGCATTGTTTTGAGATTTTGCCGTCTCTTTCTTCAATCTCCAAGTTGTATTTGTAATACATGAAAGTGCCTGCATAGTTCTACAAACTAAGCAGCTGTTACCTGGTTGTAATTGTGATGGTTGGGTGATAGAAGCTGTACAAGGTTTATGAAGCAAGGCGAAATGTTTTTTTAGACTGGCACAGTAAGAAAAAACGATCTTTGGGGCACATGAGTCTTAACTGAGACCCCAAGCTTGTCTGTTTTTTCCAACTGTATTTACAGAGTTACTTGAAAGCTATACTTAGCCCCATAAGCACCATGTATTGAGTAGATGTTTTATCAGCTCTCTTCTCATAAATCTAAACCAAAGGCATGCATACATCTAAACTGTCACGCCACTGCAATGATCAGCCATTGTCATCTCCCAATTAAAATCAAGGGAAAGCAAAGGGTGTAAAACTGCAGGAACATTTAACCCAGTTGGGTCCACGCTGTTAATCAGGTATTATATGAAATGCTTACCAGTGATGATCTGTATCCTGGAGAGTTCTTGTCCTAACCTTGGGGCCCACAAAGTTCTAGACATGTGCTTATTTTTAGAAACATTATTAAATAATTTGGTTTAGACATCAAGATATGTGGAGGTCCTTGTAGAATCTGTCTAGATTAACTTTACAGTAAACAAAAGTTAGAGCCTGCTAACCCCTGATTCTTTTGTGACCAAACTATGATAACAGAAAATTTTGCGTCAAGAATAAATCAACTCTACATGTAGGTTTAATTTCCACATCAGCATAATCCATTTAGGTATTCATTCTCAGGCTGAGGAAAAATTCTTTCCCAGAAAGTCAGAAACTTAAAAAAGTAGCGTTCATCAAAACATCCTCATGTATTCATTAAGAAAGGTTCATAATGAAAGGAAAAAGCCAGTAGTACAGGTTAGCTTCTCCAGAGCTTTAACTTCCAATTTATTGCAATCGCTAAAAAAGAACACAAGACTCTGAAAGTTAAACTAGGATTTTCAGCATAAAAGATTCAAAATTTTAATCAAAACTTATCTTTGTGGAGGAGTAATTCACTCAGGAAGTACACTGCCAAGGCACCTAAGAAGGCTCATTTTAATTAAGTCGTTGCTTTTAGATAAAGATTGCTAGAACATGCTGTGGAAAAATGAAGAAGTATAATTATCTGGCTTTCTGATACAGAAAAGGAGAAGACTATTTATGGAGTATTGAAAGCAGTATTTTTGAATGGCACAAATCAAGTATGTGCTTTTCTTTACAAAGTTCAGGTTCTAATGCTTAAACATGTACAGACAGGGAAAGTGCTGGAAAGTTAAATGCTTTGTGCAGTAGCCGCTTGTCCCATTAGAAACAGACTCCACTACATGAGGATTTTCTGTAAGCTCTGTAACCATCAGCAAGTGCTAGCATTTGATACGTATATTTGCACTGGCACATTCTTTGTACAAGTGTTCAACTGAAATATTTAACAAACTGGAATTTAAGTTTGTCTTGTATGTATCTGCTGGAGCTATAGGTTCTGTAATCCTGTATTCGAGGTCATGCCACTAAAAGAAGTTGCAGTTCTATTGAAAATCTTGAAGCAAAATCTAGTATCATACTGTCAGAAACTAACTTTCCAACTCATTTATATCAAACCTTCCTACTGGAGCCACAAAACCAACAAAAAAAGACTACTGTAAGCCATCTGCAGTCACTGATCAAATGCTGCCTCAGAATGCAGTTCAAAACCACCTTCTTCAGTACTATGTCATGTGAGTTTACACCACAGTGGTTTCCCAAAGATAAAATTCTATTGATGTTACTATGGCATATACATTGGATATAGGCGAAGTTCTGGAAAAGCCATTCTGGGCTTAATGATTATCTGGTAAAACTATATTGTGTAGTAAGTTACTGCTACTGCATACAATATAGGATTGTGTTTTGGTGCAAAAAAGAAAAAAATATGCCAGTAAGTCCTGTAAACTCCATACTGGATCAGCTAAGAACATTACCAACTTATGGTGTGTCCTATGGGGTCTCGGGCAGTTGCTTTGACTATGTGTACCAAAACTTAGTATTTTGTTGTCTTTAGAGGGTTTAGCTTTCATACAAGTTATAAGCAAAGCATATAAGGAAGGTGCAAAACATGGTGAATAAGCTTCCCTGGCATTCTTTCTTAACGTATTTGTGGTGTCTGCATTTTGTCACATGATACCTAGGATTCCTCCTTTGGACTGGGTGAACTGTAAGCCGCAAGTTTTCCTATTTTCATTATGTGAGAATATAGAGTGTGGGAAAGCTTTGATTATCCATGCTTATGCTTGGTGATACCATGAACAAAAACTGGACTGAAGAAGGATCTCAAGAGGCTGGTTCAGATAAGCTTTGTAGTAAAGATTTTCCAAATACTTTTCTGCTTGAAAGGCAGTACAAAACACTCAGTAAAGATATTAGTCACATCTCATCCGTTTGAAAGTTCTTGTTTAGAGCAAAGAAAAAAATTTCTATTTTTTAATCTAACTTTTCTTTGAATAGGGAGCCAGTAGATGTAAAGTATGCAAGACCGTTAATCCAGTGCTCTGAACATACAAAGTATGAGCTCAAGTAATTGAAAGAAATGGTCCTGGTTTAGGCACTCTACTTCTAATCCTACCTAATGACATCTGAAAATTATCTCGTCATTGTTGTATTAAATATAAGATTTCCTAACATTTCCTTCTGGGCTTGATCTCCATCACCATAAAATACCCAAAGATCAATGCTGTTCCTATGTGTCACTTTTCTGAATTAGTAATAAGGCTTTCAAGTCATCCACATGGCAATCCCCAGTGATAATGGGACCGTGTTTCACTGTGGGGCATTCCAGCAAAAAATATTGTGTTTAAACATACCCAAAAAAGCTGCCTTAGCCTCACAACCCTCAGATACACAAGAAAGATGAGAGACAAAAAAGAAATCAGTATTAAAAAGCAACAGCTGGTCTCATTTCTCTTCTCTTGAAAGTTGTGCACTCTGGAAATTGATTTATGGAGCACTGGTTTGAATTCTGACATAACTACATACAAAGAACTACATAAAAAACTGAGAAGCATAATTTGATTTACTGGAAATTGCTGTAGGAAACACAAAGTAAAAAAGGAAGTTTGTGTTACTTAATCTTAGTCAAGCAAGTATTTATGTAGCCTGCCAAGCAGAAGAAGATGTATGGCTAGTAAGAGTGTATTGAGCAGGTAGAACAGATGCTGATAAGCTCAAACACTGACAGTGACAGGCCTGACAGGGGCAAATACTGTTCAGGAAGGCTAGGGAAAAGAGGGCACAACACAAAGGCAGTGCAGGAAAAGAGGGAGGAACCAGTTTACCCAGAACAAAAATATTTTGGACTGCTGAAGAAGCACGTAGAAAAAAAAGAGCTTGAGAGAAATTACCCCTTTAGTGTCTCAGCACCCGGACTTGCAGGATGCATTGACTTTGGTCTCTAAGACCTATCAAGAAAAAAAAAAAAAAAGCACAAAGCAGCTTTTAAAATAAAGAAATCATGTTAAAACATGGGACTTTTATTTTCCATCTAGCCCACTAAGACTTTCACAGGGAGGGCCTTCTCCTTTTGGCTTGCCGTGCAGTCTTGAAGTGGCCTCCTGCATTGCAACACTTTGCACAGCCTTTTCTAGGTCCCCGAAAGTGTCTCCCCATCAGCTCCGACACCCAGTCAGGCTCTGTTCTCCATCCATACCCAGGCAGGAACTTCCCTACATGTGTCTTTCCACTGCCATATGTCCAACCTATGTGATTCCCAGCTGAGCACGTCCATTTGTTCTCCAAAAAGCTGCAGTCTCCTGCTTCTTCCACTGGATGTAGTGGTGCATATGTAATGGGGAACACCAGGCAGACATGTAGCAATACTGAAACCGTCCTTCTTGGGTATTATCCAGACATTAATTATCCAGGGTTTTTTTTTCAGATAATAAGGACCCAAGTGCTCAGCATGTGGATGAGAATTATAGGAGTCTTAGAGAATAGCCTGATCTGAATCCACAAACTGTGAACAAAGGTTTTATTAACAGCCTGCCTCTAAAACAAATCAGGGAAGAAATGAATGAAGTGGATGTGATACAAAACCTTTTCATAGTATCAAGGTTAATGGTGATGCTAAAGTGCTTAGTTTAATAAAAGTGTCTCATTTCCATTGCACAGTTACGATTTGTTAGAGAGTAAGCGAAATACTGCCCACTTGAAGCAGATGATAAAGGTGACCTCATCCATATGACTTTGCTTCAAAGGGCTTATGGGGCACTCTTACAGTCTTAATACCAGTAGACAAGATGGTGGATTGTATTAAACAACAGGAACAGTAGCATGTTTTGGCTAGCCCAGCTAGCTTAAAAGAGGATGTCTGCCATGGTATGTGCAAGCAAATACAGAGAAGATGCCACGAGAGGGAGGTGAGCAGTACAGGATGGCAGAGAGGAGCATGTCTAATGAGAATCTAAATTGAGATTAAATGACCCCTGATGATGATGTGAACAGCCTGTAATAAACTGCTGTATTATCTAATTATTACTCTGTCTTGAATAGGCCCAGTTTGTCTCTAGCACAGACTTCTTGGGACTCAGTCAATGGATGAATTAGCCCAATTCATCATTTAAAACAAGCAGTTAAACCTCTGTAAAGCTGTCTGGTATGTGAGGTCAATTAAAGTCTTTACCTTCCTCTTTTTCATACACTACAGGTCTAAGGCTGAGACATGCCTGAGGCTGATTCACTGCCTTGTTAGGCTGAGATGCTTGAAAAAGTAATGAAAAGTAGTGCTGAGCAGAATGGATGGATGGATGGATGGATGGAAATTTTTCTTACTTTCTGGAGCATTGATCAATGCTAAAGTCTTCGATAAAACTTGAAGAAAGCGTTTGGTATGGAGCACGTAAATATAAAATATTTTTCTGGAGTCCTCCACTGTAATCTAGTGTAGAGATACTGATTTAAAAGACAATTGATGATCTCTGATTGCTGCTGAAGAATCAGACTGGCTTTTGTATTTTGTGGATTTGATGTGCTTGGGAGTGAAGGGGGGATTTTCATATACATTAATTTTGTTCCTTTCCCCCCGATTAAAGAGAGAGATTTTTGGTGTTTGCAGTCATAGTCACTGTGTTGACATTGTTCTAAGAATCACCTGAGACATTACATATGTGCCTCAGAAAATTTCTGTGCAAATTAGCTTGTGTTGGACATGAGAAGTCATGATGGGGTGATGTCATGATAGGCATGCAATACCTGTGTTCTGAATAAGCCCATGGAGGAAAATGCTATAGCCAAAGAGTGTGAATGTATCTGATAAACAACCACAAAATAGTTAATGAAAAAGAAATCACTGCACTTTAGCTTTGTGCTGCTAATGTTAGTGCTCTGTAATTCAGTTTTCTTGCTGGTGAGGCAGTATGATTCTTAGCTTCCCCTGGGAAAGAGAAATGGATATTCAGGAAATGTGGAGACAAAAAAGCTGACAGCTGCAGTTGCCCTTTTTAATTATTTTTCAGTTATTCCTATCATGAACTTTTCAACTTCAAGCAGTTATTTGGGAATTTTCAACCTCATGACCAACACTGAGGTGCCATACATGCTTGGAGAGCAGAGCAAAATTCTTCACTGATTTAGACCAACAGTCTTTTTATTTGCTGTGTTGCCTGACATTTCTCTGTGCTGCTTGATGGCGCAAGGAACTTGGCCCAAGTACTTTGCACACCAGCATACCAGTAAACAAGATGAAGTTTTAGTTCGGCATATCTCCTTTCAACAGCTCCAGTACAATAGGATTGAAATGATGAGGGCTGATAGATTTTTTTCTCCCTGACAGCCTTCAGGGGTTTTTTGGGGTTTTTTTTTTTGTTTTTACTGACCTAATGAAAGCCCAGAATGTGCTTCTGTCTGGTAGACATATAATGAAAGAAAAGAAGACAAGCAAAGAGACAGTACAGTACGTACTGGAAAGATACCGTGAGCTATCAGAGATGTACTACTGCACAAAAGAAGATCAAATATGGGGTGGTGTATTAATTCATCTGTTTATTCCTGTCGGCTTAGAATCAGTTCTGTTCTCTTATCTATTCCTAAGGAATTAGATTTTCCCTATGATACATGTTTTTCATGGTTGTCTGTACAGTTTTCTTCTTTTCTGAGCCTCCTGCAGCAGTGTTGGCATTTCAGAAGGCATTCTGTAAGGAATTGTCCTAGCAATATCCTTTGGGCCATGAAAGAATTGGGCAAAAATCATGTGGGAAGCAGTCATTTCTTTTAAGTCTCCTAATTCCTGGTGTGATGTGACAAAGGAGTACTCTTGGGTTGCTTGCTTTAAGCAAATTCCTAGCTCACGTGGCTGTGAGGAAGGTAGGAAATGTAACTGAGGTGCATCCTAAAGTCTTTAAAAAAGAGGTAGACCTCAGGAATTTGCTTCCAAAGCCCTCTTGTGTGTAGTACAGAAACTGCATTTCCAGAATTAGATTGTCGCTAAACAACTATCATTAAGTTATCACCCACATTATCACATCTGCATCCATGTTGGCTCCTTTAAGACCTTCTGCAGCCACAAGATATTCCTGCTTTGCCCAATGATTATATGTAAGTGAAACAAGTTGGCTGCATTTTTTAGAAAAGAAATTATAGCTGCTCTGTTTTGTATATAATTTACCTTTGTTTTTAAAAGATCCTGTGCAGTGTAGTGAAACACTTAGGTTTTCAGCTACTCCTCTAGTAATACCTAGTCTGCATACCAGTGTCTCTTGTCGCAAACTGGTAGGACTGTGTGACAAATATAATCCTCTTTGTCTGCATATTGTTACCACTTTAGAGCAGTGAGGAATATGCCAGCAGAGAGAGACTGCAGTAATAATTTATGTGGCAGCCTATCACCACAGGAGGTAGAATAATACTCTGCTCTTTCACAGGAGCCAGATAAGAGAGAAACAAATCTCCAAAGCATTTTTGTCAGATGTTCATCCAATAGCATTCACCACAGAAACTCCAATGAGAGCTCTGAATGGCTCACTGTGTTTTCCATTTCATTACCACCCAAAACTCTAGATTGTAAAAATAGGGAAAAAAAAAAAGATTACTTCATTCCCTTCGAAATTCTTAGCCTTTATAGAAGGATGCACATGACAAGAAACAGACATCTAGAAATAAATACAGACTATGCATTACATTCAAAGGTTTTTTCCCAGCATTAATTATTTAACTTTTCCCTCTCCACAAGCACTCACTCAAGAAAAATACAAGGATCATCTGTCGCAATTGACATTAGTATCATGTAACAAGTAATTAATGTGTAAATGCCCGCTTTTGAATCCGATC
>NW_010518650.1:8591-9408 GCF_000687285.1 Phaethon lepturus
CTGCTGAAAGATATGAACAACTTCAATGGCCCTGGCAGACTTGCAGAGGAACTAGAATACAGACGGGAGTTTGGAGCATATTGATGTCTATCATTCTGCACAGAGTTTGCACGGGATTGCAGAGCTATGGTCAGCCGCAGCGCGTCCAGCTGCTGCTGTGTACTGTGCCCGCATGCCACCAGCGGCCTCCCGGCAGCTGGGCTGGGCTACGCGGCCCCACGTTCGGTGCCAGATCGGCAGCCAGTCCTTGGCTGTAGAGGAGCTCAGCTGTGCAGTGACGACCTAAGGCACTGAGATCCAAGATGTAGATGCTAAAATCTGCTAGTCAGCTGTTGCCTAACTGCAAGTTAGATGAATTTCTATTACTGAAGTCTCCCAAAGCACTCTGCTACGGTATGTTCCTGCTCAACACCTAACTCAGTCTTCTGTTTACCTGTTTCATGACACCTAGTTAAAAACCTCTGCAAAATTATGCGGATAAACCACCTATCTCCCACATAAGTGACCAGATACTGCTATTGCTTCGTCTAATCTTATGGTGGTAGTAGAGTTCTGACATCATTTGGGCTAAGGAAAAAATGCCCACTTGCCTCCACAGACGTTTTTCCGGTTTTTGTTTTGAAGCTGTTTGGGGGTTTTGCATGGAATTACACGTGCACTGAGACAGGGTAAGTAACACTGAAACCAAGTAGTAAAAGAACGGGGGTAAGAAACGGGTGTTCAAACCCGAGGCAACTGCTGTGCATGCTTTAGCTAAACTCAGCTGCGGGCGGGGCGGCGACTAGGCGCCAGCATGCGTAGCCCGGGCCTTGTGGCG
>NW_010518651.1:0-17236 GCF_000687285.1 Phaethon lepturus
TGTGCTGGTCCCGGGGGTTGCCCCGACCCAGGTCCAGGACCCTGCCCTTGGCCTTATGGAGCCTCATGAGGTTCACATGTGCCCTTTCCTCCAGCTCGTCCAGGTCCCTCTGGATGACATCCCGTCCCTCAGGCGTGTCAACCGCACCACTCAGCTTGGTGTCCTCTGCAAACTTGCTGAGGGTGCACTCCATCCCACTGTCCATGTCACTGACAAAGATGTTACAGAGTGCCAGTCCCAATATGGACCCCTGAGGAACACCACTCATCACTAGTTTCACCTTGGACATTCAGCCATTGACTGCAACTATTGAGTGCGACTATCTAAACAACTCGTTATCTACTGAGTGGTCTATCCATCAAATCCATGTCTCTCCAATTGAGAGATGAGGATGTCATGTGGGGCAATGTCGAATGCTTTGCGCAAGTCCAGGTAGATGATGTCAGTTAGTATCATGTGCTAGGCTGTTATTCTCTGCTCTAACCTATAAATGTCTTTGCAGACAACTTCCAACAGGCGTGGGTCACCAGTCAGCCCTGGTGGGGCTTGAGCCTTTCTTAAAGGCTTTGCTGTGTTTTGTATTCACATCTCACCCAAAGGATGAATTGGTTAGGTTTTGTACATCACAGAAACGGGAGGACAAGAGCATTTGTAGGTGGTGGAGATACGGATAGAAGCTCGTGGAGTAGTAAAGTTATTGTGCATTTATGGCGTTTATGCTTTAGAGCAAAGCTGATGGGCAGCTTGCTGCTTTGGGACAGTTTCCATCTACTTTTATTCTGTTGGCTCCTTTTTTCACTTCCCAGCCCTAACCAAAGTAGAAGCCCCTAGGGAATTCTGCTATTTTGGGTCTTAGCCCCAATGTCAGTAACATAAGACTTGGTGATAATCTGGAAGGCAATGGTCTTACTAAATTGTCTATATCAGACTCGGTGATAACCTGTAAGGCAATGGTCTTATTAAATTGTCTATCAATATAAACCTTGCACAAAAAATCAGAGGAAAAATGAGATCTAGTCCAAAATGACAGCACTTTTAAAGTTAATTAGGGCAATTATCAAAAACTAATTAGTAGGTAATTGTCCTTCCTAGTAGAAGCTAAGCCCTTGATTCATTATAAAAGCCATAAAGGAAATATAATAAAATAAATAAGCCAAATTAATAAACATTTTTTAAAAAAACGGTTTTAGCACATATCAATAGGCAGGACATGTCCCTAAATTATTTTTTGCTACCATAATTGTTCTATAATTTCCTTCACATAAACTGCCTTGGAGCTGGCTGGCCTGCCAAAAGATTCCCACAGTATAAGAGATGAGGTGATATAGGGAGCATAGTGAATCCTAACTATATATTTCTGTATGGACATGAACATATTTGATGGAAAGGGGGAATTAATTCATAAGGCATTCAGAGGCCATGGCTTTATGATATAAGAAGTCCAGTTTTGGATTTGTTGCACCAGACAAAAAATTCTACGGCCATCACCATCTATGATGATGCAAAGCTTGCATAAAGCTAGCATAGAAGCTGGCTAAGAAACAGTACACTGTTGTCCACCTAATTTGCTAGAAATGCAGTTGTATGCCTTCACCTGACCCAGTCCATATTTCAGGTTAATCTGTAATTAGGCCTAACATTAATGATTACGGAACCAAGGGCTAAGTGCATAGTTCTATGACACATTTCTTTAGCAATAAGGCCAAATGTGCCAACGCATATTTGTGGAGCTCCACTGCAATCTACAGATTACTAAACCGCTGCAAGTTAAGAATAAAGTTGTGCTGTGGGGGTTGGTTTGGTTTTTTAAACCTGAACCAGTCATCCTTCATTTCTACTGCTGAGAGCGGCCAGCTGCCGAGCAAGGATGGGGCAGGAGGACAGGAATGAGATTTTAGCTTTGCTGTGATTATACCCTCATTCTCACTGATCCTGGCTGCAAGATTAAACCTTGCAGCCACAGACAGTAAGCATAAATTAAAGTAACCTTCAGGCAGCTCCAAACTACATAAGCAGGAAGGACAGATGAAGTGCAAAGAGGCATAAAGACATTTTTGCATATTCCTCTGCTAATCGGTGCTGATCCTCAGCCAACCTTCAGAGTGGGCGCTAATATTTTAGCACAGCTAAGGCTGAGTTTGGTTATAGATTGGCAGTTTTAGGGAAGGACAGATAATGGAGGTTTCTCTTTCTGCTTATCAGAGGTGAAGCTCAAGCAATAGCAGAGCAAGCATTTCTATTCTTCCTCTTTACCAACAAGCCACACCTCCCAGTTTAGGAGTGATAAAAACAGCTAATGTGGTGCAAAGCACCTTTTCCCTGCTCTCCCAGGTGCTCATCTGCTTGAGATGAGGAATTTTCAGCATACTGAAATAAAGCCTGGTCTAAAAAGTTTTTTTTAAGCACTACTTATGGCAAATGCCAGACAAGAGCAAAGCAGCAAAAAGACATCTCAGGTGCCCATACATTTTAGCCTATTTAGAGAAGTGGTGCTGGTCTTCCAGTTGTGGATGACCACTGCTTCCTTGGAGCTGGAACTGGCGCCCAAAGGGCACCAACCAGATGTGGAGTGGCAAGGGAAGAGGGAGAGAGAGGAGGAGAAGGAGGAGAGGGAGAGGAAGAGGAAGAGGGAGAGGAGCAGTCTCTAACCTGTATTGTTGCGGTTTCATGTAAGTACGAGAAATGATGCAAGAGAGGAAGAAGCGTGTTGCCAGGAAGGACCAGTAGACAGGGTCCTTTTGGTGCCTGCTAGCTTAACTGTGTGACAAAATTCCCATCAGACCACTGCTCAGTGAATACTTTAGCAGCATAAGCCTGTCCTGCCAGAGAAGTAATCCCACCTTCCACCACCTCATCTCCCCTTTTAGCTCTTCCATGTGGTTCCCTCCCTCATGCCATCAGGAGCACCTTGACTCCTTGGCCATGCACTGATCTGGACTGGAGAGCAGGTCTGGATGAAAATAATAAGAGAGATAGATACAATTTTTAGTTACAGAAAAGCTCACATTTTTTGATTTAAAGTATGTGTTGAGCCAAAACTTCTGTCTAAGGCAAGAGCTGATAAACATTTACTTTGGTGGTTAAAGCTGCTCTAACCTCAACACCGCCTCTTCAGTTTGGCTTGTTCAAATATTGTGTATGGGGCTAGAACCAGATGGGACGACTGGTTTGCTTTAGAAATCATCTTTTTTTGCCCCTGTAATGTTGCCGCAGACAGTTTGGGCACACAAGTAACCATTGGGGAAAAATCATCAAGTATTACTTGAATCAGTAATGCAAACAAAAATGTTTTTCTCCAAATGTGGCCTAAGGCTTCTGCTTCAAATAATATTAATACAAAAGTCTCATAAGAAGAAATTATAATAAAATATTAATAAAGAAGACAATATTTAGGCAAAATAATCAAAAGCTGGTTCTAGACCTGCATCCTTTAGAAGGACTTAAAACAAATAAACTGAGGATGGAGCTTAAAGATCTATTAAAAAAAATCATTAAATGCTAAAGTTGTGGCGAATTATATTAACCATGAGTTTTAACTACTGCTGTTGCCTAGATTGTTCTTCATGAATTAAGACTCTGTATTCCACAGTACGTAGAGCTTATTGCAGAGAATAGACCAACTGATGTCAGCTGAGCTGCTTAAGCGGTAAACACTGTGTGATGGTGGGAGTGTTAGATGTGAATGACTTCATATCTTATTAACTATATATGAACTTCGAATTATTCAGGAAGGAGTAAAAAAGCAAAAGATACCTTCTTAAGTACTTAAAAAAAAGGTTTGCAACTGTAAGCTTATGCACCTAGATATGAAAGCCTTGCCCAAAATCTTCAAGTGCATAACAAAGTAGAAGTAGTCTGCAAAATGTCCAGGAGAATTAGTAGGTCCAATACAGATTTTGTGACAAACTTCATAAAAATTTGTATTTCTTAGCACTAGGCCAGTTATTAATCATCCAGTTATCTTCATAATTAGAAAGTGGAAATAGGCTTAGGAGATAAAGTATTATTAATAAACTGAATAAACCTACCCCTTCCTTAGCAGCATTCCCAGTCTTCCAACCACTTTCGTTTTCCTTGGTGTCACTGAAGGGAACAAACTCCTGAAATTATCAGTGCCACAGCACTTAAGCTGCTCATGTTGCCAGTATCTCGCTGTTGTCTCTTGCAAGGCTCAGTTGTATCCCCAAAGGTCATTCAGTTGACCTACTGCTAAGCTAGTCCATTTGTATTTCACATGGTGCCTAGAGGAGGTGGGCCTGGGCTAGCATCTGCCAGACCTTATCAGCTCTTCTGCCTTTGTGGTCATCTTATCAGACACTCCCATGTCAACCTATCTTTGAATTAGATTTCACTTAATTTCTTCTCCCTGTGGCCATGTCTGGCTATCTATTGACATCATCATTTCAATAACCTGAAGTTTCATTGGTGGGTGGGGTGAGAAGGCAGAAGAGCAATACATAACTGATGGCAAAGCCAGGGATTTTGAAGACTTGCACCCAAGGCTATTGAGGGGAATCTGATTACAAATCTTTTGTTTTGCAGGTGTAGTTTGAGTGTGGACACCTTGAGTGGCCTCCTCGGCTTCTGTTCTCCAGCAGCATGGTGAGCTCATCACAGATGGCTCTTGTGTTTGAGCAGAAGTCTATCTCATTTATCTTTCCAGTGTACACTGCGTTTCAGGTCCAAATGTACTTTATATAAATATTTTGCCTTTCACTTATTGGGACAATCAATATTTATGAAGTTATGCTGTTTCTCACAGATATATGTAAAAAAATAAACAGAGTCATTGTATATACTCTATATTACAATTCAGTAAAGAAAGGAAGAGAAGACAGCCCATGTTTAGAGGCAGCAAGTTAGCCATTTAAGCACTTGTGAAAAAATGTGAGAGCCTCCAATCTGCTGCTACTTTTTGTAAGTCTGCTTATCATCGTGACTCAAAACCTATTTTTGCAGACTCTTTCTCTGTTATTTTAGATAACCTCCACAATATTTTTCATGGAATAGCAGTTCAAGGCCAAACAACTGTACTTTTTTTGGCTGGCAGTCAAATTATATTAACAGATCTTGTTAATTAGATCTCATGGAATGGTGACACCATTAGGGTGAAGAACAACTTAACAGCCTTTGAGGAACAAGGAGGAGTCACTCACCAGTCTTTAAAGCAAATATTAGATCATCAAACTCCTGTGATTCCTCATCGGCAACCAATGAGCTGGTACTAAATCCTCCAGAAGGGTGGAAAACATTGCCATTTTGTGGACTTTGCTTAAAGGCAGCACTAGCTTGACTAGCAGGCTGCAAGGATGCCCTCTCCCAGTCTGCAGGCACCTGTGAAGTTTAAAAAGACACAGAAATGCAGTAATCATCAAAACTATACTATAGAAACTGGAAACTGACCAGAGCTGAACTCAAGACCAAGAGATTTTTGAGCCAGCTATTCTCCCAGTTCTATAGTGAACTAGGTAGACTTTTTCTAAAAATTTAAAAAAAAAAAAAAAAAGTAACTCAATTACAAGTCATTTAACCTTGTGTTTATTATGCCTGTCCCAGCTATCTGAAAAAGTTGACAAAATATTGTAATTTCTGAACATTGGCCCCTGGTATGGAGAATTTAAACTAAAGCACTGAAAGGTTCCAGCTCACTCTTCTCTTACCACTGCCTCTTCTGCTGCTGCACCCTGCTTCTCCTTTCTATAGCCACTAATCATCATTACTTTCCATGATACGACCTACAGTTGGCAACCTGCTACATGTTTACCAATACAATATTTTAATGTAATTTTCCAGTCTTTGGAGGTTCTGGTGGTTCCATATAGCCCTCTAGTTTTGATATCAACTTTGCTATGGTTCATCTGCCACTTCAGTTTAAGGTGGAACTGCACAAAAAATCAGAGTTTCAGTTCATGAGAAAAGACATGGTTTTGAAAATCTATCTCCTCCTTAAATGTCACAAAAAGCCAAAATACTGAACTCTAAAAAAATAGATTTTAGGATGATCAAAATCTGTTTTCTTGGTTTATTGCTCATCCACCCTTTAGGAGCTCAGAAACGTAAGAACTTGCCATGTAAAGCTGAGAAGCTATGCTGTCCACTAATCTGAGGAGTCAGGCACCACCTTAAGTGAGATGCTGAGAAGTTGAATAAACTTAGTGGTCTGCCAGGAGGCAGCTGAGGAGATTTAAAATCCAGACAAGCCTACAGTTAAAACAGGTAGAGAAATGGGCAAAACAGCTGCCAGGTGAGCAGCCTGGTTTCCACAAAAATTATTACTAGAACTGACATAATTTTATTCTATTCTATTAAGATTTCCAGAAATTTTCCACAGCATGACTTTGGAAAATTAAAGACTTAAAAACTCATCTAAGACCCGTAGTAAGCTGAAAGAATTAACTTGATATTTTGATTTCTTAAGTCTTACTTTTGACGACACTTTAACCAGCCTCTATAATAAACCGAAGACTCAAGTAGAAAAAGGGGAAATTGTCTAAATGGGATGTTTCCAAGGAATTTTAAGTTCCAAGAACATCACCATGGCTAAAGATAACAATATTTATGGTAAAAAATATAATAACCCCCCCCTTCCCAAAGCCAGCCTGTAGTAATTACCATCTCATTCCTGTGTATTACACTTCAGTACTGCCACTTAAATCTCCAGGTACATTTTCAATATGCAAGGCAACGACTACTTACCTCTTCCATAGCACTAATGAGGTTCTGAGTGGACTTGCTGATCTCTCCACCTGCAGCCGGAAGACCACTGCCATGTGTGAAAAAAGCCGATCCTGGAGTTGTATGCCCATTCATGTCGACAGTATAACTTGCTTTCACAGGACAGCAAAGTTGGTTGTGCAGGATAAAATACACCACAAAGACATAAAGACCCTGAAACAGAGAGAGAAAAAGAACATCAGCCTGTGAAATGCAGGGAGCTTAGATCAGAGGTTGAACGCAGCCATGGCAAGGTCCTGTATGCTGTAGTAGATGCCTTCCTTTACACCAGCAGTCCATGCCTCAAAGGGCTGCAGACAGTCTATGGAAAATAAGCGATGATGTCACTGCCCATCAGAGATCTGGAAGTTAGAAGTAAGTTCGTATCTTGAGGCCTCACACACACGCACACAAAAACCCCAACCCAAAAGAGTCATTGAAAATGATTATTTTGTTGAACCCACATGGTTGCAAAGCAAAGCCAAGATCTCAACAACAACAAAACCAACTTGAGTTTCACAGTTGTCATAATAGTGAAAATGTGGTTAAGGGCTGCCTTTACAATAGGATTTGGCTGCTGGCCCCTAGCCACAATTCTTCATTTCCTTACTGACCTGCTGGCTCTTGGCATTCGTGCCCCGATTTCAATCTATCTCGTGCAAACTGCATTGCTGCTGTCACAGACACCAAGTTGCAACTATAAAGTAGATTCTCTACAATATTCACTAATTCAGCACTGTCCTTCATTTGTGATTACTGTATGCCTCTGCATTTCTTCTTTAAAACTTGCTTATTTTGACCTTTAGACTTAACCAAGACAAGTATTATAACCATGTCTTTTGTTTGCAAAGAAATCCAGTGATTGAACTTCTGATTATGAAGTCTGATTTTCTCTAATTCTTAAATTGCACTAATACTGAAGGAAAACAATCCACTTCAGTTGAGAAATCAACAGGTCAATAATTACTAAAGAAGGGGTTAACCAAAAGAGTACAGAAAGAAGATTTCTGGATTCTTCCAGACTGCTGCAATACAATTACATTTGCATTGTTTTTTGTACTTCACATTGTCTTCCGGACCCCTGGAACCAATTGTACTAAACAGAACAATTTACTGGAAAGGTACCCATTGGCATGAAAGTAATAACTGGGATTATAAATAGTAAGGCGTTTCATGTGATTATATTTGGGAATTCCTAATGGAAGGAATTTTGAAAATACATGGAGACTGCAAATATCCAAGATAAATATTCATTTCCGTCCCTGTAAAACAGGCAGCAGCACTTCATGATCCACAGATTCATAATTTCTAATGCCAAAACTATATGACAAAACAGTCTGGTCCAAAGTTATGGACACATAACAGAAGTTAATGGGATTCAATGGGATTTCAGTCTCAGCTGGTCAAATGCTGGAAATAAATACCCTCATACAGCTGCTATAAAGCCATACGGCTCCATGTGTGCATTTTTTTAACAGCAAACCAGCAAACAAAAGTGTTAAAAACAACTATTTTGAGAAAACATTTTCCCAGTTTTCTGGATTATTGTTTTTTGTCATGAGGACCCAGAGCCGTTAACTGAGAGGAAATTTCTTTGTGATACATCTAAGTAAATACATTCCAAAAAACTGATGCAAACACATGTTGCACTTAAGAGGCACTAAAAAGGAACCAAAATGTCCTTCCATTCTATAAACAAATCCAAGGACTCTGATGTAGGTCAAGCATAATGGGACCAGCAAATGGATTTCTTTTAATTTAAGTTGTTTAATGGATATGAAAAGGATAAAAACCCAAGAAGAACAGATAACAGTGACAACACTGAATTCAGAGAAGCCTCTGGCATTTCGGTCTCTGAGGACCTAGCCACAAAAGTTGCACACACGTTTCAAGTGGTTTTGTACTTTCAATAAAACCCATTAGCTAAAAATGCTGCACAGCCCTGTCTTTCAGAATCACAGGGACATAAAACATTGGCATGCAATGCCCATGCTATGTCACTCTGCTGTGCAGCCCCAAGAGTGGACACTCGCTCTTCTAGAACAAATAAACATGGAATAAAGTGCCACAATCATCTCCTTAACTTGGCCTGGTGTCCTGATTTATGTCTCTGTGTGTTTTGGACAGTGCTATTTCTGAGGAACTACTGCTATAACAGAACCACATAAAGGTATTTTGACACCCACAGCATCCTTGCTGCCACTCCTCCGTGCTGACACCACTTCTAGCCCTCACTGTTGTCCAGGCACACAGTGTCCTGGGCAGCTAGGAGCCAGCACCCTTAAGATGCATCAGGGCTCCTGCTGCAGCCCTCCTTTTCTTGAGGCTGAGAAGGAACTTCAATATGTGCAATTCAGAGAACTCTTACATATTGGTGCAGAGAGTTGATGAGACAGCTCCTCTGGGACCTTCCATAACAAGCACATGGACTTGGGGAGGTTACTTGACTGTCTAAGGACAGGAGGAATCACACGCTGAGTTAGCTAACAGAAAAAAAATTGTGAGTTTTACTTCTCACACTCTTGTAAAATATTACAGCAATGCCTTACAAACAGAAGCTACCTAACAAAACCCAATACCCCTAAGTAGGTTATATATTTACGCAGGAACTGTGTTGCTGGGTAGAAGACTTCTTGCTTAGATGGAAAAAGGATGGAACCTTCTTTGACCCATATTCCTATCCAAATCTACAGTCTCAAGAAGATACACTCTGTAGAGGTGAGTTCCTATGTGCCATCACTGTGGTTTTGTTTGAAGTATCAACAGGACTTTGTGGTGTTATTCTCACTACCCTGTGTCTCTATTAGAAACCACTGCCACTGAATTCTGGGAAATTGAAACAGGGCAAATGGTCCTGCCCAAAAAACACTGAGTTCCAATGATCATACACATGAAGATGCCATGGATCAAGTCGTATTGATCCATCTTTATTTTAGCACCAGCACATACCAGGCTGTTTACTCTGAAAGAGCACGGGCAGGATGCAAACAGTTGGGTTGCATCAGTGCAACCACAGCTTTCACAGTCTCAGTGGGTTTTTTCAAAAGCACTAGTTTAAGAATTGTATTGTCCTTCATCACACTTTTGACACTCATTATGTTCTTTTTCACTTCAACATTTAAGACTGTAAGAAGTCCCAAAGTGCTATGAAAATAAGGCTGTTTGCATTGTAAAATATGTTTCACTATATTTATCATATAAACAACTTTGGCCAAGTTTGCACCACTTTACTTTTTCAGAGACACAAAAACAGTTTCAGATTTACTACAGACACTTGACCAAACTCATCACCTTCTGTGACTGGTCCAGTGGATAAGGGGAGAGTGGTGGATCACATCTGCTTCGAGTTATGCAAGGCTTTCAGCATGGTCTCCCACAGCACTCTGGTACCCAAGTTAGGACATTGTCATCCAGACGGGTAGAGCACTGGATGGGTTAAGAACTTGAGCAAGTCTAGTGGAGGGCCACCAAGATGGTCAGGGCCTCAAGCACATTCCCTGTGAGGACAGGCTGAGGGAACTGGGCTTTCCAGCATGCAGAAGGTTCAGAGGGGAATTAATAGCCATTAACTGCAATTAGCTTTTCAATACACAAGAGGTGGTTACCGAGAAGACAGAGGGGCATGGCAGGAGAATGAGAGATACTGGTCCTAAATTGAAACAGGGGATGTTCCAACTGGATATAAGGAAAACATATTTAATGTGAGGGTAATTAAGCACTGGAACAAGTTGCCAAATGAGACTGTGGAAAGTTCTCTATAGGAGAAGAACGGAGGTTTTCTTGGTACATTTTATAACTTGTGAGAGGTTTTGTGCATGCATTGGTATGAGGGGGACGCTTGTATACAACAGCTTGATTTTTGTATTCTGTGGAGTGACAGCTGCAGGAAGCTAGTAAATTAAGGACAGACTTCCACAGCTGTCAACAAAAGGACAGACTACGTTTTACACTTCATAAGATAACATGCAAACCTGGAGAACTGATCCATAGAAAGCCTTCATTGCACATTTGACACTCATAGTCTCTCTATCTCTTTATCCTCTAATTCTGCATGTTCCAACCAACTTTTACATGAAAAGCTTCCACTTCCAACTCACTGTGCTGACACTACAGTATGTCTAAATTTGGGAACTGAGATAATTCTGCTAATAGTAATGAGAAAGGATAAAACAGACTGTAGGCCATCGATAAACCTCTCCATCATCTCCTTTCTACACACTGAGGGAAAACCAAGATGCCTACTGTTTCCCCTAATTTTAAATTGGTCTTGTAACATAAAGGACTTTTATTGCGCTAATAAACACAGACACAACAAGGCATTAGATTAAAAAAAACCCCACAACTAATATACATCATACTTCTCACACAAATATTTTCATCCATGCCTGAGATACCCTATCCTGAAATTGCAAAAGCTGTTTTTCCAAGGAGGAGTGGGTTCAGATCATGTCATCTATTTTACAGGAATGGTATTTATATTTATAAAACTAAAGTAACTTTGCAGGACTTTTGGTAAAGAAGAGTAATTTGAACACTCCATTTGAACAATTCCTTAACCTGTTTCAGGGTACGTATCAGCACTAACAAAAACTCAGTGCACTCTACAGATGCAATCTTTGAGTTCCTATTTTAATTTGGAAAATTTTGTTTGATAACTATCATCATCTGACTATATCACTAATCATGTGACTGTGTCAGTAGAAGCTGTTTTTTCAAAAGAGAGTATTTTAAGTGAAGTCAAGGCTTGTGAAGAAGTATAGTATCTTAGGCCACAAAAAGACCTGTATGTCCAGAACTGGGTCATTCTAATTCTTAGATCACCATGGCTACGACATCACTGTTGTTTTTAAAGATACACATTTTTTGCTGCCAGGTGGTAAAAAAAACAAGAAATCACACAAACAGGTGTCTCTTCCAACAGAAGAATGGTCTTACTCAGATCAGCTTTTGAGACTAGCTGTCTGTGGTCACTGGAAAGGAATTTCCACATGCTGGTTTTGTGCTTTGGTTAGTTTCATTTTAGTTTTTTTAATCTTATCAGGGTGAGATTTAATCTTACTCTCTGTCTGGACTACACTAATTTACTCTTGGCAACCAGTCCTAGAAAGTCCTTTGCTTGTCGGTTTAATGGTCATGACGGCTGTTCTTCCTGGGCGGCTGTCGATGGCCACGGGTGCTGCTGCCGCTCCTTGGTGGCAGCGTCATGGCTGATGTTCGTGCACATTGATGCCTTAGCTGACTTCTTGTGAACTTCGCTGGGGATTTCACTAATTTACTGGAAGTTCTTACGTTGCGGACTTCACTTTTCTCACGTAGTTTTCCATCACTGGCCAGTCAAAGCCTGCTTGTGGATTAACACTGATTTACGTAACAACTGCCTACTGCTTTTGGGAAAATTACTGGTCTGATAAATCTGGATAATTTGCATGTTTGGCCATGTTCAAGAAGCTAGTATCCACATAGCAAAGAATGACTCACAATGTTAAAGAAATCATATGCAGGAAATTATAATCAGGGCCACTGTACAATGCATGATATATATTTTTTTCTAATCATTTTTGGAAGAAGTTTAGCCATGGAACTGAATATTCATATGCACAACAGCATTAATAATGCTAACCAAGTGACACACGTAAAACATGTATTTCTCTGTTTCCTTCTGCAAGTTTCCTTGTTTTCAGGGACAAATATGATAAATTGCAGGCATAGCATTTTTGTGCATTTCTAGATATCAAAAAGCAAACTTTAATCTGCATTCTATTTTTCCGTATCTTCTTCAACCACATTTTAATTTGAGAACATCTTGAAGATCTTTTATTGGTGTCCTCATGAGAGAAGTATCACCTTAGCCACATGATACTACGTCCTAAGCCATTGCTTAACATCTCCCAATCACAGCTCTCCCAAAATATTAACCTTTGAAATGTAAATCAGATCCTTCTGTTTAAATCTAACTCTTTTTCTTAGCATTCAAAGTGACAGTTGTAAAAGCTATGTCCTTAGCATTGCAACCCTGCCAACTGGTGATTACACTTAATTTTGGACCTGCTGAGTATCATCAAGGGTTTGACTGTTTATTTGCCACTAAGCACCAGTTTTGATGAAGCTATTATAATTCTTATCAATCATATCAGTTATCACACTTTCTGTTGGGAACATCTACCACTTATCCACAATTTGCTTCCTGAGTTTTACTGAGTTTTACTCTCTGTTTTGCTCTGTAGGAACAGATGGTGTCAGTTACAGCTGAAGTTCTAAAAACTCACATCAAAAGCAAAAGATAACAATAAATGTAATTGAGGACTGCAAAACTCTTACCATCTTAGTAGGAAACATCATAGGACCACTTATTGAACCAACCAACTGCCACCACATAGACATACATGCATAGAAGCCACCATAAAAAAAAATGGAATGAAGAAAAGTAATCATTCATATATCTATCATTCTTAAATTAAGAATGTATTTACAGGTTTGCACTAAGATACAGTTATTTAAAGTGTTTTCTTTTTTTGTGAATTTATAATTCCACAGATAAACAGGTTATGGGTATATTCTGTAATAATGATAAAAATACTGTGCTTTCAGCATTATGAATGGTATTTTCCTAATATTTCTATATTTCCTAAAAATAATGTAACATCTGGAACCTAGTCTAAATGGCCAAGTTTCTCTTTATGCAGAGCCAGCTATGCCATGGCCATGCTTAATCTTGTCGTTTCTACCCAAAGCCAAAGCCATAAATTCCTTTCTGGCAAACTGCATTCAACTCAAATTTAGCCTAAACTTGGCTCAGGCTTACCTGAAAGGTTCACAAACTTTGGCAAATCTTTAAAAAACAGATTTGCTTGGATAATCAGGATTCACTATAAATATTTTGCATAGCGCTCAGCATACTTGCAGCTACTCCCACACAACAGCCATTTGTACCTCCAATTTCAGCCCTGCAAGTAATGAAAAAGGGGTTTTTCCTTTGTTTTTGTTGTTGTTGTTTGTTTCAAGAGGACGGATTCAGATCTTAAAAGAGAGGTGTTCAGCTTGAAGAAGCACTGAAAATACAGATGCTTAGCCAAATTTGCCAGATGTGCAGACTGGGCTAGAATAAGATTCTGTTACTTCCTTCCAATGTAGTCACCCCAGAAATATCAAGAAAGCCCTATTTTTGTATTTCAGCTTAGCTGAGGAAGAAACAAGCACTGAGTCAAAGACCAAAGATACAAACAGTGGGATGGGCACGATCTGAGGAGGCAAACATGGGAGAGTCAGCATGCACAAGAAGTCTGCAATTCATCTCCACAGTTCTGTTTTAGTCCCTCGCTACAGAGCTCTGTGAGATCCAGTAAGTCACACCAACCACACGTGGTTACAGGAGGCTGCTAACAGCCAAGAGCAAGCGAAACAGACTATCACCCCATTGTTACCCATCTCTGCCCCATTACTTGGCCCACGGCTTTTTTCCCCTCTGCCTTTTTTATTTTTCTTTCCTGTACAGGCAACGGAAACTGGGGACAGCATCCCTTGAGGTCCTCTTTGCATTAGGTTCTTCTTGTGCTTTGTCCGGTGTGGAGGACCACTCTGGTAGCAGCAAGCAGCCATATCACATACCAGTGAAAAAACAGACTATTTGTCCACTGATGAACCTGACACTAATAAAGAAAAAAGAGAAAGACCAAAAGCTAAAAGGTTATTCCTCACATATTTTTCAACTGTATTCACTGTGAAGACCTAGAAATATCAGAGGTCATGAATTTGCACATATGCTTTACAAAATTTTGCAAACATTTTCTCTCATACTTGCTTTGCAAGGTAAACATACATAGGCCTACATTTCAACTCACACCTTACATAAGCTTGCTACTGGTTTAATTTCTTTCCCAAACAGAGAAGAAATGGTGGATGAAAAATGGCCTCTGTCACCTCTGCCCCTAGGTCAAGAGACTCTCTGACTAATAGCGTTAGAGCAGTGAATTCTCTAGTTGTATCTGAAAGCAAGCTGAAAGCGAGCATAGAATCACAGAATCACAGAATAACTAAGGTTGGAAAGGACCTTCAAGATCATCAAGTCCAACCATCAACCCAACACCCCCATGCCCACTAAACCATGTCCCGAAGTGCCACATCTACATGTTTTTTGAACACTAGTAATGATGGTGACTCCACCACCTCCCTGGGCAGCCTGTGCCAATGCCTGACCACTCTCTCGGTGAAGACATTTTCCTAATATCCAACCTAAACCTCCCCCAGCACAACTTGAGGCCGTTTCCTCTCGTCCTGTCGGGAGAAGAGGCCAACCCCCACCTCACCACAACCCCCTTTCAGGCAGTTGCAGAGAGCGATGAGGGCTCCCCTCAGCCTCCTCTTCTCCAGACTGAACACCCCCAGTTCCCTCAGCCGTTCCTCATCAGACTCATAGGAAAGCAATACCCAAGAGGGAAGCTAGCAACTGAAGAAACTACATTCAGGGACCACACAAACTAGCATCACTGAATACAGGTCTTGCCCGAATAAAAAATCGAAGTGCTATTCCTGCAGCACATTAAAGTATTATTTTTATTATTATTTTTTATTAAAGCAGTAATTTTTACTTATGTATATTAATGACACACAGAGTTAAAAGAAATAGGGAATTTAAAGTCAGCATTGACAGGCGGTAAGAATCAAAAGAGAGAAGCTAACTTTGTGTTTATTGCTGAACTTTCACTTGCTATTACAGAAAATCTAAAAATGAAGAGTGAAGTAAAGGCTAGGAGTTATTGCTATAACAACATTTTTTCCCTTTAATGGATTCTTTCAGTGTCATATTCTCTCTTATGCCTACTGTTATCTCTCTGTTTCTTGTTACTCTGTGATATCTGACTGAGAAATTGGATAGACTATTTATTTAGCAGCATTTCACTGCAGTGCCATAAAACAGTAAAACAGTAACTGACTGGTGCAAATTCAGAAGCCATAAATACAAGAAACCTTCAAAAAACCCTGTCTTGGAGGGAACCCAAAGGTTGTGGATTAATATAATTATTTTCCATACCTGCTGCTTGGGTGTTTTAGGGCAAGGCTGGTGGGAATAAGGTGCTTGTATATTCTGGCGTTCTCTGGCTACTGGGAAAATCTTTTGGGGATGCTGAAACCAGTTAGAGAGCTACAGCCACACAGTGCTGTAAGGAACCAAATAAAGTCTCATCATCTTCAGCCTCCCGTTAGTTATAACTGACTGAAGCAAGCACCTTCCAATGACTTTTTATGCTTTTTACGTCCAGAATAACAGATGTGTAAGTTACTACAAGAAGTAGTGATTTTTGCCAGAGAGCTCCGATTGTCTCAGAAGTAGAGGTCTTGTTTAGCAGGCTTTGCTATTAAATGATATTCATAGGAACCTGTCAGCAGTTTACCCATCCCAGTCTCCTGGATTTTAATGAAAATTGCTGTTGATATTTGCTGCCTTTCCGCAGCTTCAAAGACAGCAGAAGGCAAGTTTTATTTATAAAGCAGGAAGTTAACACTCTTTTGGTTAGGGACGCTCCTCAAAAAAAGGGAAACGTGGGCAAAAATGAGGACGAGGACTAGACGTCCTTCCATATCTGACAAGTAGGTGAACAAGAGTAGGTGGAAGTACAATATCATCTTTGGCTCTGCCATTGAAATCATTCACTTCCTGGCTTGAGATAATGAGCTGATTTTCCTGCCCCTATCCTTGCCCCCAGTCTGTGCAAGGACAGAAAGCTTTGGATGAATAAAAAATACCTCAAGAGTTAACGAGACCTCTTTTCATAGGGAGTGTTACTCAAAGTAATATTAAAAGCAAGCTCACCTTAAATATGGATGTGTCAGCCTTGTATTAGAAACTTTTGTTTTGAGTTTTTTTTTAGCAATGGTAGCTCTAAAGCTTTCTAGAATTTGCATTTGTGGGTTACAACTTTTTGTTTCTAATGCAAAAATCATTGGCACAAAAATTTATGTCAGGGCTTTCTGAATCGACTCAGACAGAAATATCGCTATTAAGCTGTGAACAAAAAAAAAAAAGTGGAAATTTACAGAAAATAGAAAGGGAATGATGTGACCTTTGAGGCAATTCCATTGGCTGACTCTAAACAGGGACCACTCTGTACTTCTGAGACAAGAACACTTGGGACAGTAATGGCCTTGTAGTATTTAGTTATTTCCCTATGATTCTACTTATAAAAACCTAAGTTGTATGTAAACGCATTCCAATATAATACCACAGGACACATAGATATATACACACATATATGTTTCAAACCTAAGCAATTGGAACATTTGATTTCCATGCCTTGGTGTATTTATTGAACTTTTCAGGAATGCAGCTCTACCCATTGTCAGCAGCCGATAATGTGAGTCATGAAACACGTATCAAACTGTTGGTTCTTCTCGTATGTGCAAAACAAGAAGTTACTTTCCCTCTTGGAAATTCTCTGTAATGGATTAATCCCAGAAGTGACTTAAGATATGTTTGCAGCACTAAACAGAAGAATTTGGATATGACCTGCTCTGTGACCCATTCCTG
>NW_010518651.1:17267-26775 GCF_000687285.1 Phaethon lepturus
CCTGCTATCCGTGGAGCATTTCTTAAAAGGAAAAAATGATAGGAGCTGTTGAAGGAGCTGTTTCACATATTTTTCGAAGTAATAAGCTTGTCAGCTGTTGTATTGGTTTTTATTTTAGCTTAGTTTTTCCTATTACTGAGCATGGAATATATGTCCTTTTGAGGTCGTTTTCTTTGTGTGAGGGCTGCAGATTGCCGTCTATTCTTTTCCAGCACCCTTGTATGGCAATAACTGCTGGCTCTGCAGTATCGTGTTTTCTCATTGCAAAACCACCCAAACTGTTTGACAGAGCTGTCTTGGCTGCACAGCGAAGTCCAGCGTAAAGCAAACACAGACAGCTGCCAACGCCGGAGCTGCATGGTGGGTCAAGAAGGGAGTACACGGCTGGAAGAAGCCCTTCACTATTTGGTTTTTTTTTTTTTACTTCAATGCTTTTTGACTTTTTTCCCTTTGCACTTTCCTGTCCCCAGACGCAGCAGAACAGCTACCAGTTCTGCCATTATCCCTCCTCCAGTCAGTGCTGGGAGAAAGACTTTGCGTCTCGTTCCTGCCTGCCCACACAGTCACAGGCAGCACTGGCTCTGCCTGCAGAGCAGGGCCAGCACGTGGAGGTGAGCTCCACCAGCCTGGAGGTGCGTATGGGTCAGACCGGATCGGGGACACTGACCTCGTCAGGCTTCCACCTCCAGACCGCGCATGTTCGGGTGCTTGTCACAGCATTTGGGCTCCTTGTAGACACCGGCAGGAAAGATGGGCTGAGAAGCAAGCAGTGAGAAGCCTGACGAGAGGTAAAAGCAATCTCCTGAGGGAACTGGAAGGAAATTCTGAAGTGAGAGAAGGAAACTTGGCCAGGCAGGTGGATTTTGAAGCAATTTTATGTTAGGCAGGTCAAACACAAAGCGTTTAAAACCCAGCTATGTAGACAAGTACTGGAAGTCTCATTGCCTGATGTGGCAGTGCCATTTCACATAATTAATGATTGTAATAATTCATATAGTTTAATGAATGTAGAAATCCATAACGTGATGTTCATCATCCCGTTCCAGAGGGATGGAAATGGTGAAGAACCTGAGCATGCTTCTGCTTTCTCTGCTCCCACGTCGGGCACAGTTGTCTCCACTACGGCCACCGGCATGGTGGCTCTTGCCGCAGGCTCACTCGCAAAACTTCAGTTTAATGTAACATAATGACACTCCTAAAACCGGCTAAGCCAGTTTTTCCAAGTGCTTTCTGTGGAAAACCGTAGCCTCGCATCGCCACATACCTACCTTCTGCCTCACTGTCACTCTATGCTGTTCCTTGGGAGTCTTTCAAAGCTACGAATGGCCTGTGAGGGTTTTGTTAAGGTGGTTCCTCTGTTTTCTAAGACATATTAAATATTTTCTGGGTAACAGAAACATATACTAACTTGTGTTTACCCATAACTATCTATAACTATATACCCATAACTATAGAATTATATACCTAGAAGTGTAATTTAATATAGATAAACTAGGCACAGGCACAATTGTTGTTTGAACAATCAGCAAGGTTGGCCAAGTTTTAAGATATAGTTGAACAAATATCCTAAGCCTTATATAACTCTACTCCACATGGACCTACCTCTGAACTCAGATATAGAGCTACTCAAAGCACGTACATTCAGTTACTTGTAACTGCACTGACAGCCTTAGGTTAAGCTTCATGTGTAATAAGTTACTGGATGTAAAACTAGTGTAAAATTAGATGTGAAATGGCATTAATAGATGTAAAATTTGGGGCAACGATGATAATATAGGGTTTTTGGCTCCATTAAAAAGTATAAACATACAATGAAGATCATACTTACCAATATGAATTACGGCAACAAAATACATTTACTTTATGTCATACTTCAGTTATATGTTGCCTTTACTGCAGAAAAGGAATGAATGGAAGCTAAACTGAATTCCTTAATTTGAAAAGAATCTAGCAGGAGAATGAAAAAAAAAAAGTAGTAGCAATCTTTCCAAACTTTGCTGAAAGCAACAGAAAAGGAGTAATAGATTACGATTTCTGATTATCACACATACACCACTTCAACTTCGGTATGCAAAGAAAACGCTACAATAAAATCCAGTATAAGCATAAAAGGAAGACAAGTTGCTAGTCAAAAAAAATAAAATGGTCAGTAATACACTGGCCTGTACAAGAATGTCACACATGCAAGGTGTTTTACGGTTGGTAAATGGACTTTTAGCAGGTGTAATCATTAACTACTATTAATTCTGAGATAATTAGCAGAATCTGTTCCAAGATTCTATTTATGCATAGTTTCTAAAGCACTGATGAATCATAATACATGGCAAAGGCATGACTGTTATGGTTTGCAGATGTTACTAAGTGTAGTATTTGTGGCATGGCTGTTGTGATAATTATAGTCCAACCTGTTGGACATTAACAGACTTTGTGCAACAAAGCACTTACCAAAGCGCCTGTTATTTAATAAACGGTAATCATACATACGAAAGTGAAGCTTTAACACAACACAAAACACAAAACATGACCCAACTGAATGATCAATCCAACGGCCACTAAGGAAGAGGGTACTTAGAGTCATCACCCTGATGATGATACGCGATAAGTGATACGCGAGAGCGGGGTCGACAGCAGCGCAGCAGGGTAAGCTGTACTGAGCCCAAGCATGGGAGCTTTTCCCCTCATCGCTGTGTTCCCTGGCTCTGTTGACACCGTCATATTACTCTCGACTCCAAAGCACATGTGCTTTAGCGTTATCTGTGTCGTATCACATAGCGGATGCATTCCAAACAGCAGTCCCAAAATCCAGCACTCACGTTTTAACAACGCAATGACTTTTTTTTGGTAAAGAAAATAAATAAATATCCTTGCACCTTTTCAGTATTTGTGGAATATGCTAAAAGGAAGGTTTCACTTTCAGTAAAAAAGACTGTTTTTCTATTCTCTTTTTATGTCATTGAAATCAAGATTTTATTGTTTCCTAATTAAAGGATCCCATAGGACATGATATGAGTCTCATTTCACTATTTAGGAGGAGAGGATACAGGCAACCTCACAGGCTTCTTTTTATGGGAATATTTTTGCCCTGTTGACTTCCTGGGGTCAGCAAGTGATGGCAATGAAGATAGCATCAAAAGAAAAGAAATGAACTTCTGGTCCTTTGGCTCAGCAGTGCTGGTGATGAGAATGCTCAGTGCGATAGGATGAAGTGTCCTACAAAACACACCTAAACTGCCAGCTGCAAGAGTCTTTCATACTCTGCAGAAAGTCTTTGAGTATTGACATGATGACCGATTCTTCTTTTTTATTAAAAAAAATCACTGAACCATTTAACTCCTACTCAAACACGTTTTTGAAAAGCTGCAGTATACACTATAACTTAGGTTTGCGTGTGAACAAAACTAATGAAAATAATCTTCTAGTGGACTAGATGGCTAAATCGATACAAGTCAACACAGAAATAATATTCTTGGCAGAAAGCTATAACCATGCTCCTGGGATTTATTTATTTTTTATTGTCGCATGGTTTGCATTGGTACTGTGCAAGGAGAAATTTCCAGGCAAGTAAGTTAGTCACTTAGTGTTAAGAACGGCATTGTTTTCTTCCAGTCCATGCTTGTCGTTTAGCTATTACAAATCATTCTTACAAACTAAGCCAAACCATATTAGCAAAGTGACTAAACAGTTTGTGCTAATGCCCTTTGCCAGTGCAAAGCAGGCTGGCAATCTGAAGCAATCCAAAAAGAGATGTTTCCAGGAAGAGGAGGGTCTTTATTTAGATTGTGCTGAAAATCATTCATCCCACAGCTCCTTCTACTCTCTACTGTTACAGGGATTTAATGAACTAGTAGCACTATATTTGTCTTCCATTTAGAAAATACAATCCATTTGAAAAAAGAAAGTACTTGCGGCAATACAGACTAAGAGATTGGTAGTAGTGTGGTTTAATAAGCTGAGCACAACCCTGAAATGTAGGAGCCATTAAATTTCCTTCCTATATTAGTAAGTATGCTGGCCCTACACAAGTCATTTATCTTCCCGTGGCTTTTATTCCAGCCATCTATAAAACAGAGATGATAATACCCATCTGTAGCTACTCTGAAGATGGACAGGCTGGCAATTCATGCTGCTGCAAAGTGGACATAACTACTTACAGATGAACTATAAAAAAAAGGTAGTAATTAAAATAATTTATTCTCAGTTTTTCATATACTGTATCAATGTATTCTTCTGTGATAATTTTCACAAGCAGAAAATGACTACTTGTGAGTGCTTTGAAATTTGTTTACACTATATGAACTTAAAATTTATATTACATTAGTGAAAATAGTGCATTTCTCAAGTCTACCTCTGAGTTTGTCCAAATACACCAGATAAGATCTGTGTTTTTCTACAAATATATTTTCTGAGAGGCAAAACTATCTAAATTTTTGTTACTTTAAATATTTCTAAAATTTTATAAGGGCTACCCTAAAGATATTTTCTCAGTTGGTTTTCATGTGCTCTAAAGGAAAGTAGGACAGTTACATCATTTACATCAAGGGACTGGGATAACAACTTCACACAAAATTCACCACACACAGCTAGGTCTTGGGCAAATTACTTTTTAGACTATTTCTACACTGATTCTTAAGAAAAACTTCAGGTGGTCCAAGAATCCCATCATGACTTCGTGGCCTCAGTACATCCTATACTACTGTAGCCTATGTGAGGGACATCTACGCTGTGCTTATTTGCGAAGCAAAGCCCCTATGTAAATGTGGATACAAATGATTTGTTTCTCCTTCTCAGATTACCTATTTCTTAGGGAAAATTGAAAAAAGGTTCACAGACAAAGTTATATTGGAATGGGTGCTAGCAGACTTTCTGTTCTCACTGTATGCGATGTCTGAGTATTTTTCAAAAAGTTGTGCAGAGGGGACAAAGCAGCAGGTGTGTAAGGACAGGGTTGTCTTTGGGTCTAAATCTCAGTAGAGTTTCAAGGATGGGCCTGGATTCCTGTTGTGGGAAGAAGGGGAGAATCTTCACTGCTTGTTGCAAGACACTCCACAGCGATGGTCCTTAGTGCAGTTTTAGAGCACAGAAACAGTCTTTATTCCTCCCTGACTCAGCTCAAAGGTACCTAGTGTACTTGAGGTTTATTTCAACTTACTCCATTGTCCCTCACGCTCACACCATGCAACACTTTGAACAGCACAGTGCACTGCCAAGTGCGATTTTTATGGACAAATAGTTAAATATCCAACCTGCTCACCTTCTTGATGACCTCCTCTTCGGTCACTGGCTACAAAAATCTTGTTGCCTGCCTGTCATGCTGGCCTGTTGTCTAATTGCCTGCTTGTACTGCATGACCTGGGTGTTCATTTCTTGTCTCACATCCCAGTTTATAGACATGTTAGGGCACAGGACATTTTTTTGTTTTCTACTTCTACAGTATTCAACACAATGAAACTCTAGCCCATTCAGGAACTCCAGAGCACTACAGTTAATACATAATTATAGTTTCTCAGTCTAAATAGTTGCTAGGCGTTAGCATTTACTGGGAGGCAAGTATATAGGTACCCAGTTAAAGCAGGTGGTCCTAATCTGAGCTTATTTCTCAAGACTTTAGAAGATGTTCATCAGCAAAAAAAAAAAATCATACTAAGGAAAGGACAAAGCACTCTTTATCGTTAAATGACAACCTGAAAGTAACCGGTTTCTAAGATGACAATTAATTATTTCACTTTTTTTGTGGTGTTTATTTTTTTAACACAAAGGCATTTCTATTTAATAAAACATTACCGTATAAAGAGCCTAAATACTGAAAATGAGAAAGCAGGAACCTCACATGTGTCTGGTTTGGGCCCCTCACTCCAAGAAGGACGTTGAGGTGCTGGAGCGTGTCCAGAGAAGGGCGACGGAGCTGGGGAGGGGTCTGGAGCACAAGTCTGATGAGGAGCGGCTGAGGGAACTGGGGGTGTTCAGTCTGGAGAAGAGGAGGCTGAGGGGAGCCCTCATCGCTCTCTACAGCTACCTGAAAGGGGGTTGTGGTGAGGTGGGGGTTGGTGTCTTTTCCAAGGTAACCAGCGACAGGATGAGAGGAAATGGCCTCAAGTTGCACCAGAGGAGGTTTAGACTGGGTATTAGGAAACATGTCTTCACCAAGAGAGTGGTCAAGCATTGGCACAGGCTGCCCAGGGAGGTGGTGGAGTCACCACCAATGGAAGTGTTAAAAAAACTTGTGTACGTGGCACTTCAGGACATGGTTTAGTGGGCATGGGGGTGTTGGGTTGGTGGTTGGACTTGATGATCTTGAAGGTCTTTTCCAACCTTAGTGATTCTGTGATTCTGTGGTGAAGTATGCTCTGGGATCTCATTTCTCTCTTTATTGACCACATAAAAAGTCTTTGGAAACCAGTGTACTAATTTAGGTGCCTAGAGTTGGGGAGTGTGACTAACCTTTTTTTGTTCACTGATGAAAATGAAATGATGGATTTGAAAATACACCCATACGCATTCCTTTTATGAAGTAAATATTTCTGTCACTTACGCTGGCCTATTTGGCTAATAATGGCTGGTTAGACAAAAACTAGTGTGAAAATAACAAAGTTTTGCCAGAAAGCAGCAGTCTTCATGGTGAGAATCATGGTTTTCCTGCCATTTTTCAAAAGTCAGGATTGAGAAAAAGGTCCTGCAAGAGCTGCTAGCTCCACTCCAGTCAGAAAGGAATCACTCTGTCTATTAAAATACCAATTTTATCTTTCCTGGAATTCAAAAGATTAATCCTGGAGGGTGTTAGGGCACAAGAAATACTGAACTTTCAAAATTCTCTACTAGGTATGCAGCGTATCTGAGCGTATTTTAGGATAAGTGTTACAATTTTCAGCCTGCTTCCTTGTTACACATTTTTTGCAGCACAGTCACATTAGGAAGTCTCGAGTAGATCATGAGTTTTATGTACACACACACAGAAAATAAGATGATACCCCTGTCAAAACTCAGTCTTCTCATAACTCTCCTTTAAGAAATCATACAAAGAACAAAGAAAAAATATCAGTGTGGTTCCCAGTTTTGCAACTGAGGATCTAATACATCTTTGTCACTAAAACTTTCCATGACTCCATTGTAGCAGCAAAACAACACATTTGAAGATTTAAACAAATAATCAGCTGACAGTCCAAGTTGATTTGGGACTTTTTAAAATCCAATTGACCTTTGTCAAGGCAAAGGCAAAAGAGCAACACTTGACATTTTGCTCAAAATAAAGAAAACATAATTTAGCAATTTTCATCCAGCTGTGGTTAGCTCCAGCTTCACAGTTGCTCAACCCTTTCCAGACACAAATGATTTGCAGTCCTCACATGCATTAGAAAGCTTCCTGAGACAGTTGCTACTAAGTGGTTATATTCAGAGCTCACATTTAACTGTTGACATGTTCCCCTTTGGAAGAGGAAAATCCATCACAAAAATCCAGTACGAAAAGAAAACATTGGCAACAGTACACTTAAAATCTTTCAAACTGACTTGTTTGGAATGAATGTATGACAGTACAGTTAACATGTTCCTTAAATTCATGGTTCTTTTCTTAATAGAAGGAAATACTGAAAATCTCAAAGAATTTAGTGGTATGAGGTCACAGCCACACTCAGTGTTTCCGAGCAGGTTAGATGTTTAACTGTTTGCCCATACAAATCTCAGCTGGCAGAGCACTGTGCTGATAGATGTGGTCAAAGTGAATTTAACTTTGAACGTGATGCTTAATGCCTTCTTTCTGCTGTGACACCACCACCACCTTGCCTCCTGAGCAGAACCGAGGTGCTGGGACTCAAAAAGTTGTTCTGAGTTAGGGCCACTCTGAAAAAGGGCTGAAGGCTTTAAAAAATGCTTGCTGAG
The DNA here is from genome assembly GCF_000687285.1 of Phaethon lepturus. Taxonomy (NCBI): domain Eukaryota; kingdom Metazoa; phylum Chordata; class Aves; order Phaethontiformes; family Phaethontidae; genus Phaethon; species Phaethon lepturus. The sequence goes on from NW_010518651.1 coordinate 25,140, forward strand.
AGACAGGATATATTATTTTGTGTGCAACACAACACTGGTGTGATTATACTATTGCTGGATCAAGGCCAGTATGCACACAGACAACAGATGATTGCTGACATGTGGAAGATTCTCAGGCTTCTGAAATAAGATTTTCAAATCCCTGATCACCATTAATATTTGTTTTCCAGTCCTACCATATACAGAATTCATCTCTTGCACCAATGGGCTCAGAAATGCCCACAGGATCCCAAATAATACATTACCATTACCTTTTACAATGTCATTTATATTGCGGGGGGTACCAAATTAGCATCACATTCACTTCTTTTAAGCCTCTATCATACCGGTGATTTGCATTTGTCCTGAGATAAAGCAATACACCCATCTTGTTTTGTACTTCTCAGTTATAAATAACTTACCAGGTTATAGCAGAAATTCTTTCACTAGTAGTGTCTTGGTTCATAATTTTGCACTTAGTGTTGTCAGATCTCATATAATTGCTATTAATTCATTCCACAGACTAGAAATCATCCACTTTATTGTGCAGGATACATCAGTCCTCTGAATTACCAATAACCCATAAATTTTGTAATCTAAAAGCTAGATTAGTGTTTTTTCTGCCACGGTCATAATGAAAATGCAAATGAAGATTGGTATCAAGATGCAACTTTTTTTTTTTTTTCTTATTTTTACTGTATTTTCTCCTTTACTTTTACTCAGTATTAAAGTATTACTTTCAGAATGAAATCTTAGCTTACCATGGCCTCTGCTAAAATTGCATAACATGAATATGCTGAGTAATAATGAAACTATGAGAGATAAAAGCAGTAATGACATTCACTCATTCTACAGAAGTTGTCTGGAGGACACTGACGCTGTTTTTTAACGTGAGTTTCACAAGCCCCCAAACAAGGCCTCATCTGTATTTATTATGAAGAAAAGGAGAAAACATCTTTCTCATACTGGTGAAACATCAGGCTTGTACAACATAGAGCGTTCTTGTGCAGGAAATGTGTGGGTGGGAAAAGGGAAATGGTTCTTTTCCATGAGGCTATTAAAACTTTACATGCATTTATTTCACGGGAACATTCTTATCTGCCTTCATAACATAATGATGTTCAGCATGAAGATATGCATGCAGTGCTGAAAACTGAGAAACTGAACCCACTGTTTCAACGTAATTTCTAAAGACGCCTGTTTTACCTAAACTTTTTTGTCTATATAATTTCTGGGTCTTCGGGTTTTATTATTACTTCAGTGATATTAGTTCTGTGACATTAGTTCTGTGATATTTTCTAAAAACACATGGGCTCACGGCCATGTGGCCGGTGGTGTTTGTCTATCACAATGAATGGGTTGAGAACAGAGCTTCCCACACATCAAATCATTGAATCATAGGAAAACTGGCTGGATGGGACCTCTAAAGGTCATTCACTCCACTCAGACACTGATCAGGTCGGTACGGCTTTGTCTAGCTGAGTCTTAAAACCATGCAGCAATGGAGATCCCAGACCTCTCTGGGCAACAGTTCCAATTCTCTACTTTGTCCTAGTGAATTATTTTTCCTAATGTCCAACCTGAAACCCTCCCATGCCACAGTTTTGTGGCCACATGTCCTTTTTATCACCTGGCAATATCAAAAGACTAGGGAAAG
>NW_010518651.1:26806-28757 GCF_000687285.1 Phaethon lepturus
TTTAACTATCTTTCAGGTATTTGCAGGCTGCTATTCCATTTTCCATTTATGTCCTCCTCACCTGACTACACAAGCCCGGCTCCCTCAGCCACTCTTCACAGGACATGTGCTGCAGGCCCCCAGCTGCTGTGGTAGCACTCCCTTGGACCCTCACCAGTTTCTCCACACACCCGGTAATTGGGGGCCCCAAAACTGGGTGAAATATTCCAAGTGTGGTTTCACTAGCGTTCAGTAGAGAAGCATGATAATTCAACCTGTTGGACAAATTGCTCCTGGTGCTTTGCCTAATTTCCAAGAGGAGTTCCACTTCCTCTAGTTACTGTCAGCCACAAATTTCCTGCAGCTGTACTCTGCCTTCCCAAAATTTGAGAGTAATGTTATGCTTTTCCTTGCCACCACAGTTATCCCAGTTGCCACAATTTTTCAAAAACAGGCTTACAACTCCACCGCCAGGTCTTTCAGCACTTTTGGATCTAGGTATTACAACTCCTTTAAGTGGTCCTCAGACTGTTACTCCCTTGCTGTGTGCTGCCTCGCTCCTTCTCAAACCCTGCCAAGCGCATGCAGCAGGCTTTGCCTGTGAAAACCAGTGGGGAATAAAGAAAAAGGCATTAAGTACTTCAGCCAATTATAAAGAAACTCATTATTTTCAAGTCTTTGAAGCCATACTCTCAAATTCTGAATTCTGCCACCATCGATTAAGCATCGTAAAATAATAGTACATAGTTTAGAAGTTTGAATTTAAAGGCAAAATACAGATTGATTCTACATTATGATTGAGATACTTCTTTTAGCTGAGTTATTGAAAAAAATTCTATTTATGGTGACACAAAGAGATTGGCAGCCATGTAAAATGAAAAAGTGGGTGATTTGTTACAGATACCAAATCAAGTTGGTTGCTGTTTTATTCTCCACAGCAATAAAAGTTGACTCGTACCGAGAGAGGCGGAAGAAGAAAAGAACAGCTGATCCCAAGTCCTTTTCAGTGGATGTACTTCCACTGGTTGCAGCAGTACATGTTACGGTTACATTTCTTACTCATTGCTGTGTACTACATAATTCTTGCTATGCTATGCTAATGCCTTCCGAGGGGAATGGTTACAACTGCTACCTCATGTTCTACCTCAAAAAATTATTAGAGTGTTTAGAGATTGTTCCTGAAATATATTTTTAATGTAAAGTTCTTAAAAAATGGCTGAAGGAGCTTCATAGATGCTGGAAGACCTAAAATGTTACTTAAAGACTATATTTGTTTTTTAAAAAATACACTATAATAATGTTTTACTATTTTAAGTGGGCAACTCATTAAAATACTCTCTAAATGTTTTTAATTGATTATTAGTTGAAAATCCAGTAAATCAAAAACCCACTTCCATGCATTCTTTCACTCCGTACTTTTTGCATTATTCTGTATACTTTCACCATTATAAACACAGCTTTAGACACAGGCTGCTCTCTTCTGACATCAGTTTATCCTATATATTTAGGAGATCATCAGTCCCAGCCTAACAATGCTTCCTTTGTTTACCCAACACTGCACACTTTTTTCTTTGTTTTGTCTTCAGCTATAGACTGAATTTGGGTCCATTATGTAAGGACTTGAATAGGTAAAGTTATTTCACCGTAACTTCATAAGTCATTATAGTAATCATGTATTAGAGTATGTTTATGGTGGTAACTCGGAATGCAGAGGATTCTTTAATAAGGAAGTAGTACACATAGAGAAAGGAATATAAAATTGAATACTGCATTGTCTTGATTCACTGAATAATCAAAGCACTTGGATGGCTTCGTACGTTTTCACGGCTGGTATAATGCATACCAACTCTATCACCCAATCACAATTACATCCCAGAAGTTTAGCTGATGACGTCAAAAAGTGCCAAGTCTCAAAAAGTGACAAGGTTTCTCTATTTGCTTTATATTATTATTTTTTTAAAAATAAATTTTA
>NW_010518652.1:0-3716 GCF_000687285.1 Phaethon lepturus
AGCGCCGTTGCGGCCGGGCCGGTTTCTACGTGCAGACCTTCTAAATCGGGCCCAGTCCGTGCTGGCCGCTGCGGCCCGAGAAGCGTTATCTCGGCTTCACCACGTGAGGTATTGTCGGTGTACAGGGACGTCTTGGGCAGTGGTCGCAGTGTATGGCGCACGAGAAATGCCAGGAGGGTTCAACTGGCTGCCTCTCCTTGAACAACACCTTGCCTCTTCACAACAGATTTACTACCACGCACAAAAATGAGTTTTGTCGTCACATTTTTGTTAACTATATCATCCAGTTCAGAGACTTGTACTTTTTAAAACAGTTTATTTTTAATCCAAAATTGATTTTTTGTTGTGTTTTTCGCTGAACTTCAAATAAAAATAGTAGAGCATTCCTATCCACCAAAAAGAGATTGGTTTATAGTATTTCTGAAATGTGAATGTTTGTGAATTCTCACTGATGGGCCATGAGAGGACCGCAGTATTTGAGGGAGGGAAGACAATTTTGCAGAACATGCTGAAACGTTACATAAGACATGATAGCGATTGCACTATTTGAATTCCTGTGAATACAGAGTATATTTACACTGGCTTCCAGAAAGGTAAACTTTCATAACAATTCTACGTAAATGTTACATGAAATGTAAAGGAAATGGGGTTTAGTGACCTGTTGGTGCACGTTGAGTAAGGAAGTGCTAGTAGTGTCTGTTTCTAGAAAATGGTGGCTGTCAGTTGTGATACCTGTGGGCATTTCTAGAGCCCGATGTTTTGCACTGCTGTGCAGCATGAGCCTCCTGGTGACCAATTCGTTGGGCATGGGAGAGGCAAATCTCTGAAAAGGTCTAGCCAGTTCTTTTAGCATCATGCTTAAGAGCAGAAAAGAGTCAGAAGTCAGTATCTGCCACATGTGTACAGGACAACACATGAGTGTCTCAGAGGCACCAGTTTTTCTTCTTCAGGATGAAGTGTTAAGAGCAAAGGACAGCCTTCCAGGTAAGCAGGTGGAGGAGCTGCAGTTAAATACAGAGGCATAACTGTACCCTTGGGTACACAAGACTCAATATTAAAACAAGGGAGCAGTGCTGGATAAGCTACAATGCCTAATAGCAGCCAAGCGAACATGTATGGTGGGAGTATTTGAGATGCAAGATGCCAATACCATTTTATTGAGGTCAGCCATGTCCTAACAATTTCCTGTGTGCTGGCCCTCTTAAAATATAGATCAGTCTCAGGGGTGCAGGCTGACTGGCTTAGACTTAACTGAAATCGTTGCCTTCATGCTGATGGCCCCGGCTCACAGCAGTGCTGTCTGAGGCTGCCGGCAAGGATTAGGTCTAATGCTGAACTCCCTGCAGGTGTGACACAGTCTGAACAATGCGCAGAACTGTGCGTGTACGCGTGGTGGTCCAGATGGTCCAGGTGTCCTGTAAGAAGGCAGGCGTGACAGCAGTGGTACCTCATGGTGGAATTGGAAGAATGAAGAGAAGTGTTATAGCCCTTGTATGTTTGAAGACGGTCTCAGCAGGACAGGTAGAGGTAAAGGCCTGGAGAGGGAGGGGAGAGAACGTTGCAGCCAAGGTGGGAAGAGCAACTGCCAAGGTCCAAAAAGGCATTGCCAGACTCAGACAACCAAAGTAAATTACAAAAGGTGACAAAATCAAAGAACTTGTGACTACTCTGGATATGTGACCACTTTGAATTTTACTTGGGCTTTTGAAATACACAGTCTCCAGGTTACCAAGATTCCCTGGTTATCTGACCAACAGTTCAGTGAGATTGCACAGGAGAAGTTGTGTATCACTGCTTAGTTTTGCCATCTGTCTGTGACAGAACAGACTCTTTTGTCTCGATTGCTGACTTCTTGCCCACTATCCTGATTTATCCTATTGGCAGGAACATGTGGCGCCAGTAGTTTGGCTCAAGACAACTTTCTGACAAAAATCGTTGGCTAAAAGGAGAGTCGCGTCGTGTCGGCAGCCTGTGTACCTATTGTCTGGCTTGTGCTGGAGCTACTGGTGTGTGGGGTGTTACAGTCCCACTGGCACCAGCGATACCAGTGGTAGGTGAGAGGTGGTATCCTTTGGAGAAACACATTTTATGAAGTGGCAGGGCAAGATGGGAGCTGAGGGTGACAGCAAAGCAAGGCATGGCAGTGACTTAAATACCAAACCGGAGCAGCCCCATAGCACCCAAAAAAGAAGAACAAAGCAGGTCTGGTGGTGGTTATGAGTTTCCGCTAAGAGTGCAGATCACCAGTGATGATCCAAGTGACCGTAGTTGGAAGGAGATCTGAAGACAAGCCAGAAAGCCAAGTCAGTGAGTCAGGGTCAGAATCAAGTTCAGTGACAATAACCAGGGCCAGACAGCCACCAGTCAGGTCATCATCAGACAAGCCCGCAGTGATGGGAAGGATCCGAGATCAGCCCAGGGGGTCAGGGTCTGGGCCAGCGTGTACATGGCCAGGCATATGAGTATCTGTAACGTAGCTCAGGCAAGGACCGAGGGAGAGTGCTTCTGTGTAAGCGCAGCTCCTCGGCACAAGTAAGTGGCCCTTGCTTCTTACAGCTCTTTCTCATGCAGCAGTCTGATCCAAGGCCACTCGGCTGCACCATGGCAGAGCTGCCTTCAAGCACAGGCACCTTAATGCTGACAAAGGCCCCAAGAAAGGGTCTAATGAAGAACTTCATCCCAGCTGAGGGACATACATATGTGACTGACTCAGTATATGTGGCTTAGTAAGTATTTGTACGCCAGAGTTTATTTCAGAGACATCTAAACCACCATCATTTATGAACAATTGGAGACATGGCCAGACATACTCCATTGGAGTATACTCCAATGGTTTACACCATTAAATGCTATGAAGAAGTCAGAAATGAGGGAATCCTTGATTCATATGGGTGTGTTTTCCTCCTCTTTTGGCATAATGCTTCTGCTATCTTTACAGACAAAATCCTTTGGATTTTCTGTTTTCTTTCTGCTGTTCCTTAGGATACAACTCTCTGCAGACACCCAGAGAATCCCAGGCTCATGCTGGTTGCCTTGTATTGCATGGTCAACTTTCTCACAATCATAAAAGATCTCAGAACCAAGAAAAGAGTCCAAAGCTGGAAGATGAGCTATGCTAAGACAAATGCTCTAAAATGCCTGTGTTTCTAGTGACCAACCAGTTCTGACAGGTCTTCAGAGTGTGAACCTGTTAGCGGTGCCACAGTCCTCACTCTGGAACACTTAATGCTCCAAATGCTGTCAGCATTGATGTGTAGCCTCACTGCCCAAAATAGATCTGCCCATAACAAATTACAGCCACAGCCCTGCTCTGTTCTGGCTGCAGTTGCTACAGTGGTATACTTGGTCAGGACTTAGTCGACACTGTAGGCAAAGGCAACTCATTCATTTTCTTTGTATAGGTAGAGCGCCTGATCTTGTATCTGGGGAGAAAGACTAAGACTTAGAAGGGAAAGCTTATATCAGGTCTTCGCTGGGAAGGTGCTCAGATGGACACATGTACTTCCATGCGTACATGCAAGATGTATCTCATCAGTTCTTACAGAGTGATTAATGACATTTCTGAGATAGCAATTTCAAGTGATGGGAATTTTTAATGGACAACAGTAAGATACAAACTTCAAATAAAAGTACAGAGAAGGAAAGCCAAGAGCTGCAACTTTTTTCCCTTTGAATGCTGGAACACGTATTGGAGGACTAAACCATTCCGCCTTTAA
>NW_010518652.1:3747-50758 GCF_000687285.1 Phaethon lepturus
TACATTGCAGCAAAAGTTGTACAGCATCCAGGTTGAAGGTCCTTTCAGTTTTCTTACATCATTTACCTTCCATTTTCTTACTTATATTTTGGAAGCCTGACCAGTTGTGGTCCAAGTACATCCAAGAACCCCAAGTCCAGAATAAAATTAAATGTGACGGCAGGCTCACTATTGGGGTCACTATTATTAGAACCTGAGGGAGTTTTGGCCTTAGCTGAAGGAGTAACTTCAGACACTGAGAGCAGCTTCCAATGTCTATAGCTGGCTCAAGTCCAGAGCTGTAAGGTGACGCAAAAGCAGCCTATGCCCTTTTCCCTAATTTCGGCAGCCCTGTGTGTATGGAAACACAGAGGACATTTTGAAGGGAAAAGAAAGAAATCGGGAAAGAAGTTCCATTATTTATGATGAGCGGATGGATTTAGCAAGCCTGCCTGTTGAGACAGAGGGCATGACCATGCAAATCCGCTAAGTGATTCATGGTCACAGATACCATCCTCTCACAGCCCTGGTGGTGTTTATATTATATATACAGTGTTAGAGGCATATATTGCCTTCTGCGCATAAAAAGAAAGATAACTTGTGCTCTTTCAAATTTACAATCTCCTTTAAATTAACAATTTATGCAGTACAATATACGTGGACTTTATCAAACACTTGTGTATTTTATGCAGCTGGGCACATCCTCAGTCACACACTACCCTGACTTTCCGTGGCAGGGGGGACTGAGCTTCATACTCCAAATATTTTGGCCGATTTTACCCGTATTATATTGATACGTGCCTCTTGAGGCAGATCCTTCGCTCCATATTTATGACTTATTCATGCCAAACTTTCTTGGACCTCAGTAAGAATTTTTCCTGGTAAGTCATGAAGAAACAATGCATACTTAAGCTATTTGGTACATATGCCATTATTAATTTCATGTCTAAATTTGGCTGCCTGAACTTTGACTATCACTGTCAGTAGCAACTGACCACAAACATTATCCCTAACAATAACAGCATCAAAGAGCAACTGTGCCCCCATGGAAAAAAGACAGATAAGACTCTGTCGAGTGTAAAGCCCTTGCAAACATTTTGCAATAGCTAGTAAGATATTGCTAGACTAAGGATGAACAAATTTTTAATAAAAAATGTCTGGGACTCTAGCTTTGTCTCTAGTTTATTGTTTCTTGTGGGGCTTCAAACAACTCAGAGTAATGAATGTCAGTGCTGTTGTAAAACTGTGTTGTAAAAGCAAGTATTTCATGCCTCTTAAGGCCTTTTATGTTGTCAGTTTGTGTCTTGCTTCACTTCGTTCTCTGCCTCTTTTGCAAAATTTTGGGTTTCCTAATGTCAACCACTAAGTTGATGCTAAGTATTGCTGAGGAAAATCCGCTATTTTCTGCTATTCTGAAATGAAGTGGGAGTTTTATTTATTTTTTTTTTAGATCCAGGTCCAAGTTTAAACTTAAATTCTTAATGACTTCCATCCCCCCAAATTAATGTCAAAATATCAGGGTTGGACAGAATTAGAGGACTGTGACACAGCCTTTCCCCTAGCATGTAATCAATAATCAGGAGTACACATATTGTTCCCCTTAGCAAACATGTTTCTATTGCATTCTGATGCTGTTGACCCAACTGGTTAGCCAATATGCAGTGTCATTTGTAAGAGGATCAGATATTTCTCTATTTCTGCCCCATTATTTTTGGGCAATCTGTATAGAGGCTCATTCCACTGAAAATTAGGAAGGATTAAATAACAGGAGGCAGTACTCAAAATCTCATTTCTGCCAATGCTTTAGCCAGAACCCCTCCATGCTCACACTCCGGTGTCCTTTGCTAGCTGTTTGCCAGGTACTTGGCTGTGCTGTGCTGCCTCGATTGGCAACACACAGCTGCAATCGATAGCCCATGTTTGTATTTGCTGGGGCACTTTTAACTGCATGTCCCAAGCACTTCAGGCTTGCACGTAGGTCTGGCCTGCGGGCAATGATTTTCTATTGCTGCAACAGTCACGAAGTGGAAGGACACTAACTTGGCCTAACTTGCCATCAGTTGTGTAGCCTAGCACACGTGCCACATGTGCCAGTGACAACTGGAAGCATGTTCATAGCGTTTCTGTTCCTTCTGAATAGCATCTTGCCATGCATTTGCCCATCACTTAGGAGAGTGGGCCTCCCTCGCCTTGGGCAGCACAAGTGTTTTGCTCATTTTGCACAACGCAAGGGTAGTTCAGATGCTCAGCACTGTAGCCTGTCTTGGTTTTCCTCTTGAGCAATTCTGGTCTCAGGAAATAGATTTTGCCATCCTTCCCCTTGATACAGATGGACAACAACAAGGCAGCAGCACCTTCCAGTAATTCTTTACCAAAACACACAACATTTTGTGAGACATCCCTTTTGATACAGATATAAAGGGTTAGTCCCGTTTGTATGCAGTAACAAAAAATCCAAATAAAATGGCACAACACAAATGCTCAGAAGGGACCTTTTGTATCTGCCAGTCCATATGTTTGCTCTTCCAGGTATGTTCGTCACACAGCCTCTTCAACGAACTCATTCAGCTGCAATTTAATTCTATCCAATTTTCTTATTCCCCCATCTTGATATGGAGGGCTGTTTCCAAACATCAACCTTCTGTTTATCAGAACAATTTATTTGTGCCCAGCATTTATCAGTTTGTCCTGCTGATAAACCTGACCTTCACCTCTTCTGTGGTGTTTACACTTCTGGGAGCAGCTGGTTCCTTTCTCAGCCTTTGTTTTTGAGGGCACTGTGCAAATTCCCTAGGGCAATATTCTTCCTATGTAGCTTGAAGTATTTAAATAAAACATCTAATTTTGGAGCCAAGTCAGAACTTAGGTAGGCTGACTGACTGGAGATGTCCATCTCTTTCCACTCACTGCGGGAGTCCCTGGTGACTGTGATCCTAATTTATGTGTCTTTGTGAAGTACCTGAAGTTGGGCAGCATAAATCTGGCCTTCAGTGCTGTTGGTTTTTACCTCCTGGCCAGTCTTGAAGTCTTTCTCTGCACTTGTTCCTATAGGAATGTATCTTTCTTGGATGTAGATGACCAGTATTCCAGATGAAGTCTCATCACTGTTAGCAGTAGCTTTCCTGCTTCTCTGTCAGTTGGAAACACCTTGTCTGAAATAGTTTGCCATCATGTTTACTTTAAACAGGCTTGAATTCTGTACTGTATTTCTTTCCTCCCCATGAGTTACAGTTAATTAACTCCCTAGTTTAGACCTGAAATTCATGTTAGTCCTGAAGTCCATGATCTTTCACCATGGATTATTAAATTTTACTTTATTTCTGTCAGCCTAGACCTCATGGTCAGTTCTTCCTAGGCAATATTTAAAACTTCCTTTATAAAGACATCACCTCCCACTTTACATAGCAATTTTAAATTTCATTAGCAGCCCCTTGTTTCTGGTGTCCTGGTCATTAGCGGCAGGATTAGGCTGCTTGCTCCCAAGAACAAGAAATTCCTGTCAGAAGTCCGCATTTTGTGTTGAATAGTCACCCACTTGTTGCTTATACATTTGCCAGGCTGCCCAAATAATGGATGTCAAAAGGTGTCATTTCTTAATCATAAATTTGTTCTTGAAATGGAGGGAAATGTAACAATAAAGCTGTTACCAGCTATCATGTAGTTGCAGTCCTATTTCCATTCCATCAGTGGAAACTGCTGCTTATTTGAAAGATGATTATTTGATTGCTGCTTGATTGCTGCTTATTTGAAAGGTGATTTCTCAGTGCAAGTCACACTGAAGCTGCTGGGACCTGCCAAAGCCCATGCTCCACTGTCTGAATAATATGCAGACTTCATATTTCTCTTTACACCAAAAATTGGAAATATGAAGAGTGCGTCGTTGTTGGAGGGGAAAGATTGTTTCAGCTGCTGGCTTACAGAGAGCTGGTTGAGCAAGATATGGAGAGGAGTGGCAGAGGTCATTTCCAAAGAAGGGAGAGTTGGTCTTTTTCTGTGGTGTCAAGATGCCTGATAGCTACACGGCTTTTATGCTACCTAAGGCAAAGCAAAGAAATGCGAGGCTGTACACCTTGTGGTACCTCAAGGTCAAAGTCCTGGCACATCCCAGATACTTCTGCATTCTTGCCTTCCTTCTCCCCAAAGGATGACTGTGTGCTCCCTTCCCATCTCTCTCTAGTCACCATCTATCTCCAAGTCCTCCCTCACTCCAGAGCTTGAGCATCACCCATATCTGGGTACACTTTTCCTCCCTCAAGGGATTCAGTGTCCCTCGTTTCCTTTTCCATCATCATGGCCACCGTGATTCCCCTGGCTCTCATCTTTCTCCCCTTCTCTTTCACAGAATTAATCGAACACTTTGGACTTATACTGAGAAGAGCTGAGATCTTCACAATGCTGGAAGTTTTTATCAACTTATTTGCTGAGAGGTGGGCATTTCCAACTGTTGTTGGAAGTGCTGGACATGCTAACTAGAGGCTTCAACCATGCTGTCTGGTTGACTGGCCTCAAAATCAGGCAGTTTCTGCCCAAAGTTGTCTGTAACATTCTTCCAATGTTCTGGAAATGATTGAATGCAATGTTGTAGAGTTACCCTATTACAGGCAAACATAAATAAGCAGACATGAGTATGAAGGTTTTTGTGGGCCCTGGCTTCAACTCCCAAAGGTGAGGACTCGCTCCTGGATGCAAAAGCTGCATGCCGTTTCAAGCACTGATGTATAAAATTAACAGAATCAAATTGCTAGTGCTAAGTAGTCACCATTTGCTCGATAAGCAGCTATACAGAGGTGCTTTTGCACTGAGGGGAGAAACGTACGTGTCCGGCAGGAATTGGAGACCCCATCCTGGCAGAGCAAGAATGTTCTCAGATGAAAATAGAGAAAAGAGGGTGTGAGCAGAGCAGAAATAGGATGCAACCAATATTGAAAACTCCTGTGCCATCTGTGGAGTGCAGGGGATATACAGGCCAATAATGTTTAGATTTTCCAGTTGCTGTCAATGCTGGCCAAAAATAATGACTCATTCAAATATGCTTAAGAGCTGCACTTTGAAAATAAGAATCTGGGCAGACAGGTACTGCGTGGAAATGTACACAACAGTTTGTTTAAACAGTGTCTTTCACAACCAGCTACTCAATGACACGTGAGAAGCCACAATACATTTGCCACGTCAGTAGCTTACGCTGCCTGTCCCAGCTCTGTCACCCTCGCCTGGGTCCGTGCTCGGCACCGCCATCGCACTGCCTGGCCTGGCTGCCACACAGCTCTCATCCGCTCTCGAGTGTGTTTCAGCCCTGAGGACATGGCAGTACAAGCTCTTAGTCTTACTCAGCATCTGCTGTCCCCATCCTTTCAAGGTTTTCTTATGGCATGCAAGCAATTTTTGCAGGTTGTTTGAGAAAAGCAGAATCTTGTAATGAGAAGTGTTGTGTAAATACCCATCCCCAAGAGAAACGCTTGGAAAATACACATATGTGTGCCATTGGAAATACAAAATCTCATTTGGGGTAAGGTCTGTGGGTACAAACATGCTATCTTCCTGATATTTGAGTGTTCCCAGCAAAAGGACCTTAAGAAAGAAAGGAAGAAGAGGAAGAAGAAACTATGTTAAAAAAAAAGAGAAGAGAGGAAGATATGTGACCCTGCATGAGTTTCATATTGAGTGCTTGCACGTGTAAGACTCCACACAGGAGATCTCCTGCCTCCACCATCTTGCTTCCTCATATAAGAGAGAAAAATACTGAAAATAGTGCCTGCCAGATCCTTGTCGTGCACTGAGGAACATGACCGTGGCAACTCTCAAAGAGACGGCCTGTCTGCAGACTCAGGGATTCCCTGTCGGCCTGCTCACCATCATCTCTGATGGCTGTCCCTGCGATTGCCTCCCCATCCCTGAGGGGGTTCGAAATGCCCTGTAATAGGAGCTGTCGCGAGTATTGTAGCAGAGACTCAGTGGAAATATCCACAGACGTGCTGCCTCATGAGCTGGCTCGTTGGAGGTGATAATCACAACGTGTAGCGCAGGCAGCATTCCTCTGCCTTGAGGTCAGCATCCCAAACCAGTCAGACTGATGCCAGCACCTCACCACACCTGCCAGTAACGTCATTAAAAGCCAAATCCTCATCTCCAAGGCACCAAAGCCCTGTTCAGTCCTTTACTGGCCTTTTGGCAGCCCAGCCCCAGCCATCAGGCACCTCCATGGGGATGGGGACAGGCCAAGGCCAGGTTGGGACATCATCCCGCCTGTGGGTGGGGGTCAGGATCAGGCCCAGTGAGGGGTTTGCTGACATCTGGCAGCTCCACTCCACTACTCTTCCTGCTATTTCTAGGACAGAGTCAGTGGGCCCAGGATGGAAAACAGTACGAGCAAGGCCATAATGGAAAAGATACCGCAAGATAATACAATACAGTGCAGCATTGTACTGTGTAAGATGTTACTGCTGTGGTTACGCGAGCTCTAGGCTGATCAAGCGACAAGGAAGGGCAGGGCAATTCTTTTGGGTTGTTTTCCATTTGTGTGGTTTTTGGTGGTGTTGGGTGGTTTGTTTTTTTTTTGAGATTCCACTACTAAATCTAGAGAAATCTCCCTTTTGTCTGGTGACATTGTTGAGAGCTAATCACTATTCCAGCCTGCATAATACATCTGCATCTAAATTCAGGCGTTTCAGAGGGCATCTCGTTTTTAAAGGTGGCTCACGGTAAAGCTCTGTGCTGCAACTTGAAAAGGCAGCCAGCACCCAGCCTGCACCAGGGAGAGGGATGGATCTCGCAAGCCTTCAGGTGCCCTTTCCTCCTCCTGCAGGACAAAGCCTACGGAGCGAAAAAAACCCGAGCAGGCACCTCATGGATGCTGCCGCCCAGGACCTCCATGCTTCTGTGTAATACCACACCGCTGCGTGCCCTTTTTGCCAGCATTAACAAAATCTGCTCAGAGGACAGTTAGACACTGTTTCCCTCTTGCTGCATCACAGAATTCATGGATTCATAATTGTACCTAGGATTATTAAAATCTCTTTAGATCTCTCTGGTCTAGTTATGTTGTATAAATAGGTCTAGAGGATTGAGGCGTACCCTATAGATTAACAACATACCAGTAGTGCTGCATGTACCATCTCTTCCATTTTTCATTTGAAAACATCTCAGGAGCAGTAGAGTAACATGCTGAAAATGTAAATCTGGCTGCCTTTTGATACAGTTCAGTAGCTAGAAATAAGGAAGAGAGAGAGATTTACATATTAGACTATTACAGAGCCAGGGAGGATGAATACTTACTGTAGCTTGTAATAAAATTTTTTACATGGGTAGTAGTAGGACATAATTACATTTGAGGTGTTTAAGAGAAGGCGCTTCTCATACAGACTAACCACAGGAACAATTAGAGGTGCAAAAGTCCATTTTCCTCGTGTGCTCTCAGACACAGAATATATTAAACTATGAATAAACCCAGAGGTTGCCATCTTTTGTTCTGAAAATTAAGTAACCTCATAATTACAGGCTTTTGTATAACTAAAGGAGGCTTCCTTTGATCTGCACTTCTTTTAGATCATGTTGCTTTACAACCAAATAATCACTGACCTGATTTGAACTGGGGACATCTCCCAGCAGTATTAGTGAGATTTTCTTGCAATATTGCTTATTACACCTTGAGGGTTGTGGATCTTTGATTTTCAGAAGGCAAAATCACTCATAAGTCTCTCCGATGATTGAAGTGGCTTGTAGCTACAAAGCCCATGTATTCCTTCTGGCAACATTAGCCTTTCTAACTCAAGCAAGACCCATAAAACCTCATAAAATCATTTGTTTCCAGTAGTCACACTAATTTCTCACTAATGAAAAGAGTGTGATGCAGGACAGATTTATTTCCATAAACATGATTTACTTTGTTATCTATCTCACTGAAACAAGCAATTAGCCAAAGCTTTAGATGTTACAGACTTTTCTGTGAGGATACATTGATGATGAAGGCAGATGTTTCTCCAGGACGGGAGTCCCGCTTTGTTCCCGAAGGCAACAAGACAACTTACCTCCCCAAATTCAACAACACGATGAGGGGCTGTGTCTTTTCTCACCACTCAAATTCCCTTTTAGGAGACCACATACCCAGCAACCTTTGCCTCCTAACCTTTCATGGGGACACGTGCCCGGGGTTGCCCCAGCTGTGCTGAAAGGTGTGGATGTATCAGAGCATCTGTGCCAGCCGGAGTGCCCCAGTGCTGCCATCGCTGCTGTCGCCGCCGTCACTGCCATCGCCGCCGTCACTGCCGTCGCTGCCGTCGCTGCCCTGCAGAGCCCAATGCAGCACCGGGGCTTCACCCTGGCCCTCAGGTTCACTGCTCCTTCTGCTCAGCGGCACACAAACACTACCCCTGACAGGGAGGCTCATTTCCCACATGTGCTCTTTATTCTGGGCAATAAAGAAATCAAAATAAATAATATTCTGGGAGCAAAAGCTTGTAGCTGAAACTGAGAAAGTTTTGCATTTATCATGCATGGTAAATCCTGGCTGTAACACAAGCACCCGTGTCAATAAGTTTAGCAGCTGTATTGCCCTGAAGACTGGTCTGTATTTAGAAAGGTAAATAAGATTCTTTTTTTCCTCAGTGGTTGCTGACAAAGCTTGTAACAGGTCTAATAATGCTTGTGTCCTGTGGGAAATATGTATGTTAATTTGCCTGTGTAAACATTTATTCCTCCTAAGGAAATGCTCTGCCTGGCTCTACGTGTTCCTTCACATGTTTTACAGATAAATAAACAGCTTACTCCCAGTGCCTCTTCTCACTGAATCAGTGACACGAGTCAAAGTCCAGCAGCCCAAAAACATATCTCTGATCTTTATGATTTCTCTGCAGAATCTCCTCGGTCTTCCTCCACTCCAGAGTCAAATGCTTTTTATCATGTGCCACGAAGATCAAATGAATTAAGGCTATTTTAGACTTTTTTGGTCATGGTAGCTTGGGAAAGTCATGCCTTCCAACAGCTTCATTTACTGACATCTCTGTCCCTGGTCTTTGCAACTTAGGCATTGAAAAAATGACCTTCAAATTCTGGGAAAGGAGCACATAGTTCCTTCCACATTTCACAACTTTTTTAACATCTTTCGGTGTCTACAGCTGTGAAGACTGCTTTTCTTGTTTTTTTAAAACAGTTTTTTAAAGTCAATTGGTATCATATCACTGATTGCCGCTCAGCGTGAAACGTAATTTATGAATGGAGGGCAGGAAAGTGGTTTCCATTGCTGCCATCTTCTGGTGCAGTTAATGAACTCCACACGGCAATAACAAAGGCTCATTAACAGTGAAGAGAAATTAAACAAACTAAAATAGCATATAAATCTTCCTGACAACAGCTGTTAGATGCCAGAAAAGCATCTTAAAAGGTAATACACACCAGAAGGACCATTGCCAGCTGAAATTTGCAATGCTCCTTGGAACTGCCTTGCCCATTGTTGTAGTAGTGACATCCGTGATGATATTAGAAAACATAAGAAAAAAAAAATGTATTTCCCCGTGTTTTGGAAGGCATTTGATATAGTGGCTCTGCAATCAGTTTTATGGCTTTGCTGAAGTCATTTCCCCGCTGTTTGTATGGCTCTTGTAGAGTGGGGAAAAAGAGAAAAAGAACATTTTGTGTTTTAAGCAGGTAAATGTGAAACAATGAAAATTACCTAGGGAAGTTCAAGGAGAGGTGCACGGTTAGAAATTAATTTACTTTTTGGAACTGATCCGCTGACAATGTCCCTATAGTTACTGTGGTTCGGTAACTGTGGTAAATGAAAGAAAAATGACTAAATTTCCTAGAGTTCAGTACAGGCAAAGTAAAAAACAGGTAGTAACCCAAGCAGAAATAAATATATATCTTTAGGAGCTATTTTTGCTGCACACCACAACACATTTCAGAGCAAAAAATAGCATTTGTTTTGTCCTGCATGGAGAGAAACTCCATGAGGTGCACAGCTGAATCCAATGGGAAACCTTCATACCAATACGAAATATGTTGTATTTCTACCCTCACTTTGTGAACAAAAGCACAGTATTGTCTGTATTCCCATTCATTCGTGCTGAATTTCAGATTCTTTGGAGTTTTGTCATTGCATTGGCTTGCTTGTGAGCTCAAATTCATTTTTAATGATTGAAGAATCCAAAAAGCGCTCAATATTTCCTGAAATTACACCCATATACTTCAACTGCAAGCTTCACTAATCCTCAGAAATTCATACTGGTGCTGTTATGGGGGATGATGGAGCACCCTTTAGCTTTTTGATCTCTTCTCGTTACTCCATTCATCAGCCAGCTGGCTGCATCGGCTCCCTTTGGAGTCCCTTTCCCTGACTAAGCAGTGCTGCCATAAAACTGCATTGTACCCACGCGCTCTGCCCTTCCTCCACAGATGTTACCGTTTCAATGGGCATACACAGTCCCTCAGCAAAGCTAAAATACTGCTCTGCCAAGTTCCTCTTGGCCAAGATACTTCCTGATGCTGATTTTTTTTTTTTTTAGAGCTCGTGCCAGCCATGTACCTTTCCCACCCCAAAGACAGAATGTCTTTGGTTTACCCTGGCTGGCAGCTTGCCCGTGTGGCATCCAGGTTTCTGGAGTTCAGCATGGTTTCCATATATCAGATTAAATTATTTGGGGATAATAAATGACCTAGCAGTGCAGAGCACTCTCTGGAGCATAGTCTTTTACGCTCCACAAACATTTCGCATACAAAAATGAATGCAAAACCCAGTAATATAAAGCCTAACCTTAGGCAGAGCTATTCTTCTTGCACAGTGGAGTAAAGTAATAGTCTTGAATAAGATGTTCTGTATAAACCTCTACTCCATGCAATGAACTAAGTAATTTTTATCTGTCATTCTCTATTTTTTAATCCCACTACCAATTACTCATGTGAAATACAGCTGTCTCTGGTGAAATTGCTTAAGAATAACTGTGTCAGAATCTGGACTTATTCTGTATATGTTATCAATGCTGTACAGAATAAGCTAACCAAAGATACGCTTCTCTTTGCTGTTCGTATGGCTTGCTTAGTTCATGTGTCACGTTAATGGGTCACTTTAAGAAGGTGTGTAAAGGAAAAAGAATTAGCACTCATTAGAGACAAGTGCAACCTAATGAGGAATGCATGGGGAACAGCAGGATGAGCAGGGACTGAACGGTGACAACTGCACGGTGACAAACGTGGTGGCAGGCAGGTGTCTGGTATGATTCAAGGCTGCTTACAGCAACAAACATCAGACTTACTGTTTTTTGTAGAATGGGTGAGAACGAGGGTGCACAGAAGACAGTATAAAATATTTATGGTTTATTTGTCTTTTCATAACCACTATATGTGGCTGACATACCTGTGGGAAAACTGCTCTTGTCTTTGGCAGAAGCAGAAGCCTGGGAGCATTTGCAGAGGGATTGCAGCCTGAATGAAGCACTTCAGCGAGCTGTGTGTGTGCATGTGGAGCAGGAGGAGTGCTGGAGGCACACATATTCGGGTGTAGTGGCTCTGCAGGCGGCGCTCAGAGCGCTTTCCAAAACACTTCCGCTGCACTTACGCTCCGCAGTAGCTTTATCATTGACCCCAGGAGAGACTGAGAGTCTTGGTGAATGACCAGCTCACCTTTCCTTGAAGTTGTTTCTTACCAATGGGGCAAGTGTCGATTTGCTGTTGAATCCATTGTGCCTCTCCTTCACTGAAGCTGGGGACCTGGCTTGCCGTGTTTTTCAGCCCAGCAACTTTCCTAGGTGTGCAGTAATGTCACACACACAAAAGTTATTTCCAAGTAGTTGTTCTGTGGACAGAACTTGGGTCATTTCACACGTCCCCCCACATCCTCCCACACACGATTACCCTGGTCACCTCCTCCTCATGCCTGCATCCACTCTCACATACCACTGGCCAGATATCCATCTCCCTTACTCTGTCTCCCAGTTCCTTCAGCTGCACATCATGTTTTCACTAATTCCTCACTGCGATGCTTCATCTTCCTCTCATGCCTCTATAATTTTGGCAGCTCAAGAGGCAACATATGCTCTGTTGGTTTCAGAGCTACATGCGTGCTGCCCGGTTGCCAGCACGCACATGCTGTTCACGGGGCAGAGTGATGCCTCTTGCAGCAGAGGAGGGCTGAGCTACCCTTTCCTCTCCTCCTCCAGGCCATCCCTTCAGTACTTTCTGCTCTACCCATTCACCAGCATTTTAAGAGTTAAATATCTTTGAGACATCTACTTCTCTGGCAGATTTGGTAAAAATAGCCCGACAGCTTCAGGAGTTTTTGTGGGGTGGGGAGACAGACAAGAGGACAGGCAGCCACTGCAATTGCAGACAGCTCCAATTCTGTAGGAAACCAGACTAAGAATGAATTACACTGGAAAATGGTTCCTAAGGAGCTGGACTCAGTACTGTCACCTTTTGTTTGTCTACCAAGCTGCTTCTCATCTCTCATGATGAATTTAGATTGCAAGGTCCATGCGGCAAGGAATGTATTTTTGCTCTCTGTATTCTCCATTACAGTAATAAAAAAGTAGTAACAGATAGGAATACACAGGATTTGACTAGATTCATTCTCTATGGCAATCACTTCTCACAAAATTGTTTTAAAAGCCCCAGCACATGGAGCCAGTGAACTCAAACTTCACTATGATTGAAGATGCTACAAGCTGCCCCTTGACCTCTTCCCCAACTGCTCTTTTCCCTTCCAATACATCTTTTTTGCCACTGTGACCTTCTGGTACTCAGTATGCCAGGTCTCCATCCCAAATTTGCTGTCATGGAGATTTGGGCCAGCAGTCCCGGGAGAGAGAGTGCCTCTCTCTGACATCTGAGTAACAAGTCCTGAGCAAAACTGCACCCCCAAGGAGCTCAGCCCCAGCAAGGTCTGCCGGCCACATGGCTCGTCAAGTTACATTCACGTAATGTAACGCAGGGAAACAAACCCCGAATTCTTACAAACACCGGGGTTTGTCTGGGTTTCCCTGCAAATCTGCGAGCTAATCACAGGAGGTGCCCCGCTGGCTGGCTGCACTGCCGTGGCGTTGAGAGTTATAATGAAATAGAAAAGCAAGAGAGGTTGTGTTCATCATGCGCTCATAACGTCTCTGGGTTGGTCTGAGGCAAGATGAAGTGATCAAAACTTTGTCTTGATATTCAGTGCCAAGGGCAGGGTGTGAGGAACATCATAAAGTAATGAATCAGCTTAAAGTTAAATTTTCTTCCTTGTTAGTTTGAACAGTAGGATAAGTGATTGATATACATGCATGTCACGAAGGGACCAGAAAGATGGAGGTTAGCTCACACAGGAAGAAAAGGCAACATTAAATATCTAACCAAGATGAATAAATGAAAAACGTTGAAAACAGATAGGAGTAAGCCTGTCCTCAGCGGTTTGAAATATGGCAATATTGATGATCAGTCGTGCAGGATATACATCAAATTTGCCTCCCTCAGGTGGATAGTCAAATGAAAATTAAAATTTCAATTGCCTTTTTCAAAAGGAGTAACCAGGAGCTGTGATGCCAGATCACCATTTCCACTCATACATTCCTGTGTTGAAGGCCTTGCCTGCTCCTTGCACATTAAACCATTCTTCAAATCCACACAACCGTTGTTTGGCTCTGCCCACAATCTTGCCCCCCGGCGATGGAGAATATCACTGAGGTTTAGTGCCTGCTAAAGCAGAAGCAACCTGGAGCTGGGGAGTTTCCCAGAAGCTCTATTTCTGATTTTACACACTTTGGGTATCTGCTGTTAGCCTTAGTTTGAACCCAATAAATGCGATGTTTGGCAGGGGACAGAAATAGATAACACAGAAGAAAGGGGTCGAGGGCTTGGCTGTCTAACTGCATGGCATTAGTTGGCATTTGCCCTTCTAAAGTTATCCCTCGAAACAGAGAGACTTTGAATGCCAGAGCTGCCCTGGGGTAAGCTGGAACCCCCTGAGGAAAGTCCCATCTCCTACCCATGACCCCAGCAGGGTGGCGATGCTCTGTCCTGAGCTACCTCGTAGTCCTGGAAGATGTAAGATCGTATCTGGCTGTTAATTACAGAGGGTGGGGAGAGCTGTCTTCCTCTTTGCTGCTGCGTGCAGGAGGGAATCCTCCAGACCCTTTCTGGGTGTGCTTGACTTCCATGACACAGGCTGCAGGCAGGCAGGGTCGCATGGAGCAGCGGGGCACGAAGGTGAGGGCTGCGAAAGCAAAGGTGAGCAGGCTTGAAAATGGCGCTGGTTGCTTGGGGTTGGGCCTGGCAGCAACGTTTGCTTTTGCTTTCTGCGCCCAACTGCGAGGCCAGCTGGGGCCTGCTGGCCGCAGGCAGAAGGAGGAGGGTCCTGGCGCGGCCCCTGGGGTGCCAACTGGGAGGAAGACTCCGTGTTTCTGTCACTTTGCAAATCTGGTGATCCAACAGACTGCGCCCTTGGCGGGAGGAAGAGCTGTCGTGCGGTGCAGGTTTGTACCAGGTCGGTGTGAGACCTCAGCAGCCCGCAGTGCTGCTCAGAGGCGCCAGCGCGGTGCGGCCACGCCGCTACCCGCCCTCCTCCTACGCCTGTCAGTCTCCGCTCACAGCACACGGCCGGCCCTGCAGTATCCAGCGGCTTTCGGCCAGCGCTGTTTTGGCAGGTGGGCTGTTGGGGTGCTTTATTCCTGGGGCTGCAGCTTGACCTGTGCCGTCCCGCTTCACTGGGTGGCTGTGGTGTCCTCCCGGCCCGGGAGCACAAGCTAACCTTGCCGCGGGTTGCTCTGCCTCGCACTGATCTTGCTTTCTCCCTCTGCAGATACAGATGGGCTGATACTGATGGCTGCGCTGGCATCTGTGGCCTTATAGCTGTGCTGGCGCTCTTTGTGTGTCGCTTGCAGTGCTCCCAAGTGAGCCGCCCTCACCGGGCGCGTGGAGCCAGGGCTGGGGTGGCCATTTGGCTCTCACCTCCTCGCAGTGGCAGCTCGCTCTTTCGCGGCGTGACAAATGGCTGCTGGGATAAAGCCGTCTCCTGCCGGGGGCTACACGCAAGTGCCAGAGGAAATGAGAGCAACACAATGCTGAGGTTTCTCACAGAGGTGAGTAGTTAAACATACAGTCTTTGAGGCACGGCTCCTGCCTGTGTGCGCGTGCTGAGCTCTGCCAGCCTTTGGAGGACGGCAGATCACAGCCGCTGACACGAAACGCTCCTCCTGGGTGGGTTAAACTCTGTAAAGGTGCTGAGTGTAAGGGCTGCTTTGCATTCAGAGGTGCGGGGGGAAGCAGCTGGGACTGGTACAGGAGAAGAGTTGTGCCAGTAGGAGCCCTACCCGAACTGCAACACTCAAAGAAAAGCCGAGCCCCAGCGGGGTGTCCCTCGGCAGCAGTGACACATGCAGGGCCAGGCGTGCCGCGGTGGAGGAAGGAAGGAAAGGCCACAGCCAGAGCAGCAGAGTGGCTGTGAGAGAAAGCCATGGAAGCTGTTCGTTGGTAGGTATATACGTTAAAAACGGGTTTGAAATGGTAAGTAAAACAAATCTCAGGAAGAGGGCTGTTATTAATATGGAAACTAAAAAGGGCTCCTGACTCCATCAATTACGACCTCAGTGACCCCCAAATGTGTACCTAAATGTTTTACAATGTTAGCTGTGGGACAAGCTGCCACATGATACCCAAAACCCCTGCTTAGGCATCAATATCAATGCCATTTGAGTGGTGGATATTCCCTTATCCCACCTCACCCTGTCCCATTCCTCCTTTTTTTGGTAAGCAGTTCATCTTCAGTTTAATCTCATGCATGAACTAAGTCACAGCAGATCATTGCAAATCGTGCACTTACATGAGAAGCGGGCACTTGGATGCTCAGGCATGTACAGCTTGCACTGTATCCTAGTTTAAATTCCAAGTCATGAGGCAAAGAGTCACTGAAACTTGTGTCTTAAGGAGAACAAATTAACAATCCTATCTCCAAGTCCTTTCTGATATTGTTACAATGCAACAGATTTAAAATACCACTGTCAACAACTATTGAAAGACTGGTCTCACTAAATGAACATCCTAAAAGCCATTCCCTTAAGGTGCAGGTCCAGAAGCAGCTAGAGCCAGCTGCTCGTCTTTGGCATTTATTTCTATCCTATTTAGCCTTAGAGTAAGTCATTCAGGCCAAGACTGATTAAAGCAAAGGCCAGGCAGGACCAGGATCTCAGAGAGTTCTCTGTAGGTTGGGAGGGTGGGCAGCAGCGTGGGAGCAAGCAAGGATGTAACAACCACTGGCAGATCTCTATAGTGACTGTGAAATCCCCACCAAGCAGGCGGTGGCACAACAGAGATAACCAGTAGGAGTGGATTGGGAAAGAGCTGTTAGGACCAACAATATGAAGTGACAGTCTTGTGCAATCGCTGAATCAGTGGCTCCAACAGGGTGAGTTTATTTTTACAGGCTGCTTGGGCAAAGACTACCTGATGATTATGCGCTGTTTCCTGTCTCAGCTATAAAGTAGTGTTTATGGCCTAAAAGCGTATGACCAAATGATCAGTGGGGTACACTGGCAAAGCTCCTCTGTAGAGAAGTGCCCTAACCCAGGACCTGCCTCTCAACCTCTCTGTCTGGCTTGTTTTGTAAGATGTGTGATCTCTCTGCTATCCGCTTCATGATGGCACTCCAACCCTGTAGTACATGCCGCCTTCTGCAGCCGGCCAGCCCTCGGCACTTGTGTCCTTTGCCTTGGCCCCCTTCCAGTAAGCCTGTTCTTCCCCTTTTGCTGGGAGGCTGCTCTGATGTCGTCTTTCTGAGTTAAAGTGAGTTCAGCAGCCATGCGCTTGGGGCACTAAGACTGAATCAGACACCTTCATCACTTTCAATTTGAGCTTTGGCACTGAGTTCCCAAAATGTCGTTCAGGTTCTCCTGAACTCGCTCTTTTGTAGGCGTCCAAACCATGTGAGTTACTCTTTTGAGCCACCCTTTTTTAATGACTTAAAACATTCCTCTCGCTTCCGTACCAGTGGCACGAAAATCTTCTTCCCTTTTCCTTGCTTGCTCATTATTTTTCCTGTTGCTTCCACCCACTAACTAGTGAGTGAGAACACTTCAATCTCAGCTGCTTTTCTAACCCAACTTTTTCTTCTCGCCTTTGTAGGTCACACTCTCTCTGCAAGGACCTGAGTTTCTTTCTCTTTCTTTCCCACCCCTCTCCACGTTACATTTGGAGATAGTTTGGCTGAAAGAAAGGTTTAATATAAAAGAAATTGCCTTGCATTGTACTGAGAATGTGCTTGGGCTTCGATAATGCAGCAGACCAACAGGGTGCAGTACCAGACTGCACGCTGCTCCTCACAGAAACAGCACACACATTGTCTCTTTATATGGGCAAAAAGTAATTTTCCGGTTCCAAAACATGAAATTCAGTTGGCTCTCCACAGCTTAACATCTATTTCTCAAGCACATGTTAGCATTCTTACCTGAATGAATTCGGATTGCGCCTAAATAAGAGAGGGCAGGTGGAAAAATGGCTTTTTTTGTAAAGCCACTTAAAACAAACACTTTTTAGCTGTTCAGTCAAAACCCTCACATTAACAACTACGCACAGTGTCTTTTCATGGCTATGGAACCTCAACAAATAGCTGTGAGTCTTCAGATGAGATATACGCATGCTGACTGCAAAGGGGATTTAAAGTGATCTCTTATAAATAGTTAATATAGCGTAAATGGAGTATAAAGAAAAAGAATTGCTAAGCAGGAGGGATAGAATGGTGTCTTACTTATGCACATCACTTGCAGTCAGCCTGAATGCTTTTCCTCTAACACAGTACACTAATTTCACTCATGGCTTGCCATTTCAATCTTCCAGCTCGGCTAATACGGCTGCCTGAAAATTAGCAGAGCTGCAAGCCCATGTTTGTAATTTGCATTACAGGGTGCTGTGGAGTAGGGTCTTTGGCTGCTGTGAAATGGCATGGGTCCACTGAAAAGCAAAGAAAACCTGTCTTGTAAACCAAGCTGCTGCTCTCTGTGGTCACACCATAACCTGCTTGGCATGGCCGGATCCTTTAGTGTTCAGTCTGAAGGTATTTCAGTTTCCCTTGACAACATGAGCAAGCAGCCCAGCAAGCCTGTATGTGAGTTATCTAGAATCTAATTCCCATGAAATATTTTTTTTTAATTCATCTTCCAAACTCTGAAGGCTAAAACTCCCTATAAATCCCCTGCAGAGATATGCAGAAATACCAGGAATTTGGGGGTTGTGTTTTTAAGAGGAACACTCTATCTCTGAGGCAAGCAGAGAGCCCTGCGGCAGTGAGGGCAGCAAGGCTTGCACACACTGCTGCCTCCCGGAGCAGAGCTCCTTTGCGGATGCTGGTCCCTGAAGGCAGCACGGTGGTGCCACACACCGGGGGTGATGCTCCCGTGGGTTCCCCTGGTACTCTGCAGGGAGAGGGCTGTAGAAACTCTGATAAAGCACCACATTTTGCCAGGCAGAGGTGACGTACAGGGAGCTGTAGATAGCTAGGTTCCTGGGGCTTCTCTCACAGCTGTGAGATGGTACATTTGAAGGACGAGGAGATCTTCCTCCACTGTTTTGCCAGCAGCTGGTGCATCTGGGTTGTGCACAGTCATTGAAGTTCAGCCTTCCCCTTGTACAGCCCATTTCTGTCTCTGCTCACACCCGCAGAGGGGCTTGGGGAGCCAGCGGTGGGGTGCAGCCATTACAGCTACTGCCATAGTCAAAGCAAGCTGCAGGAACCGAGTCTCGAGCAAACAGAATTTTGTTCTAAGTCTGTGGCTTTAGGGCTGGTGTTGACAGAAGCTGAAATGCATCTCTTTTGTGTGAAGTCAGTCCTAGTTAAATGGCTGCTCTGAGATGAGTAAGCTATTGCTACTGTTAAACAACCAGAAGGAACCCAACCTTCCTCAGATATTTCCTTCATTTTTAGGTTATGCTACAAAGACACTGTTAAAAACCTCTTAACAGAGAAGAACAGTGATTCCTTACTAGCACTCTCAGATATTCGCAGATAACATTATCTCCCCAAAATTGTTCTGTTCCGTTTCCTTCCTGACTTCTGTGTGACAACATTGGTAACAACAAGCAGAAGACAAAGGACAAGGAAGTGAGAGTTCAGTTCTTCAGATACGAGATCATCCGCAAGGAGAAACTGCCTTTATTTTTGTAATCTGACTTCCTTTTCTCCTCTAACTTATCTTCAGCTGCCTATTTGCCAAGGCCCTGTGCATTGCCTGAAGCAGAAAGAAGTCGTATAGAAGAGTTACTGTTGTCTCCCCCCATGTCTCCTGGGGTCACAGACCTCTCCTACCATCTTTTCCCTACTCTGTAACACAGACTACAGTCAGCAAAATGTGCTGTGGGACTACAAGAGGGAAACAAAAGCATCCTAGAAAAAAAATGTTAGGCACTTCTGTGTTGGCATATTAGGAAGTTTGTTTATCAAATTGATTGTGGATAGTGCAGGCGCAAGTAGCAGTGATGATGAGAAACACCAGTGAGCATCGGCCAAACAGATACCAAAGGGGAGAAGGAGTCAGGAAAAATTACCCGTGGGGTGTTCTGATGCCTGAAAAAGCTAAAACAAAGAAAAGCAAGCCTGTTGCTCACACCTCTTTCCCCTGCTGAGCAAACCCATGGGATTTGGCTGAAAAACTTGCCCGAAGATGCAGGCAGGACTACGGTGCTTCTCGGAAGAAGTGCCACAGAGAGCTCCTGTCAGCGCCAAGGGCATCTTTGATGCTGAGGAAATATTTAATTGAGGAAGATTGTCAGAACACAAGAGTAGGATTAAAAGGATCTGAAAGCCTTTTAAAAGCCTTTGTACTGTTTCTAAAAAGTGTTGTGCCTTTCATCTTCAGAGCCATCAAACCAACCCTTCAAAAGATGTAGTCACAGAGTAGAAGTGGATTAAAATGCTACTTAAAATCCATTCGGTTCTCTGTTAATTTGTGCTTAATTTCTTATTCAGGTGGGTCCAGGTTATGTTTTCATGCTTTTGTTCCCCAACACTGTGTGTAAAATTACCCTTACAAAAAAGGGAGGCTAGTGATGGGTTTTTTTCATACAATATTCAGAAATGAGCAGAATTTTACAAAGCTTGTGCGAGAGCCATGGAAGTTCACGTCGCCTTGTCCTTTATCGTAAGCGTTCATGCCTACACTGGTGTCGAGCTGCCTTTCTGCCAGCGGGCAGAGAGAAGACCAGCAGCTGGGAGCTGGCACTAAGGATTGCTCTACCTGTGTGAGAGAGTGCTTCCCTCGTCCCCTCGGCTTTCAACCCAGCACACCCAACTGTACCCTCCAGAAGGGCTATCTGTGCCTTGCAGCTTACTCATTTCTCAATAACAGCATGTTGAATTTCAAGATGAGATGCCGATGCTGGCAAATGTCAGTTTTAAGGTGCAGTTATATTTTCTTCATTACCTGTGTTGCTTTTCAGCACCTTGCAACCAGATACTGGCTTTTTAAAGTAGGCTACAACCAAGCATGGGCTCAGAGAGCGGCAAAGGAAACCTGCCCTTGGTGTCCTTCAGGAGTGTGAGTAATTTGTCTCCCTACGTGTACAGGAGGGGAGGAAAAAGGGATGATGTGGCTTTGGTCCCTCCGTCCCTTGCCCTGTAAGCTCCTTGGCTGCATGACGTGAGTCTTCTCGATCCGAGCAGGGCTCCGTACCCTCACCCTGCTCCGTCCCCTCGCCCTGCTCCGTCCACAGAGTGTCTGGATGCTCCCTGGTCCTTCCCCAGACCAGGCAGCAGCGAGCTGGGCTGCCTGCACCTGTACTGGGGCTCAGTCTAATCAGACGGGGAAATCTGGAGATCAGAATAGATGACATGGGAAATAAGGGTGTTAATGAGCTGAGAGAAACAGGTGAACTGACAGATACCTTCCAGCATTTCCAGACAGCAGCGAGTCGGGTCACGCTGTGCTCACAGAGGGGACTGCGGAGGAGAGCAGCAGAGTGATATATGCCAGCGCTCGTGGTTCCTGCCCTGCTGGGTCGGCAGGCGGGCTGTTCAGAGCAGGTCAAGCCTGCCAGCCCCCCACCAGTGGGACACACAGGACCCCTTGGAGGGGCGTACGCCATGGTGAGACTGTTAAGAGGCCGGGAAGATGCCTGTGGCCTGGAAAGGATGGGCTATGCTTCACGTTATTTGGCTTTCTGATACTGTAGGGAGGAAAGACTCAGGTTTTGCCTGCATCCCTGGCACACCCAGGGGCAGCCCTGACTTGTGCTGTACCCCCAGGAAGACCTGGCAGGCGATCCCTGCTGCTACGGGCTGCCCTGCAGTGTCTGTTTCCTGATGAGCAACTGCTCTGATCTCCCTCTCTGTTTCCAAGATTTCACCCAAAAACTGTAAAAATGCAAGGGGGAGTTTTAGGCCAGTAACAGCAGAGAGTGACTGCAGGAGCAATACAAATTGTTAGGGCTAGTCAAAAACCAAAAGAGGTACCAAGCTCAAACATTCCACCTCTTTCTTTTCATCTTCTTTTTGTTTTGTTATATATTTTTCTCTGTCATTACTTGTAAGAAATTATTCTTTTTGCACTGCTTAACCTTTGGCTCCAATGCAGTAGTCCTTCAGGGAGATGTTTCGTTGACTTAAATTGACTCTTGTGTAAACGGTGTCTGCAGCCTGAAGGTTTGTAATGCAGAATCCTTGAATACATGAAATGCTGTGCTGTATTTGCTAATCCTTGCCCGTGTCAAGGCACATCACTCGCACTACATCCCAAGTAACCTAGGTAAAACACAGATGTGGTGACTCCTCTTGAAAGGTATTGGAAATAAAAGACATGGAACTAAAATGAGCTTGTCACAGCAGAGGTATTAATTCTGCAGTGTTCTGCATTTCCTGCATGAATCATTTTGTGTGCCTATGTCTTCCTCTTTTGATGACTTGGCTGAGCAGAAGGAATGAGTCGCACGTATTTAAAGCCAGTCTGAATTCTTCTTTGGGTTTCCATCAGCGTTATGGTTTGTGTGGCAAAGTTGTTCAAGTTTACATGGAAGTTTAGATGGAGGATTAGATTTTTTCTTTGATTTTAAGATTTCTCAAAATCCAGCACAAGGTAATATTTGCATCAGCAGAGAAATGGAGAGATTATGATCTCGCGGTTTATTCTATTAGCACTGCCTGTGGTAATAAAATGATGCTGCAGACATGAAAACTATAGTTGGTTGCCTGTGTGACCTACCTGTCTATGACGAGGGTTAAAATATCACATTTTACAA
Source organism: Phaethon lepturus (assembly GCF_000687285.1). NCBI lineage: Eukaryota > Metazoa > Chordata > Aves > Phaethontiformes > Phaethontidae > Phaethon > Phaethon lepturus. The sequence goes on from NW_010518652.1 coordinate 25,906, forward strand.
AGAAACTAGACCACCTGGAAAGGCAGAACAGACAGGAACCAGATCGTTAAAGATACTGAAGTGGATTATTAGATCATTTTTGTATTTGTTCACCAGAAGGGAAAATTATCTGAAACCACCCCTGCAGACACACAGCCATGTTTTAAACCAACTATCACTGTCCTGCCTTCAGAAGTTTGTACCAACAAACCGGTATGAGAATCTGCCTCTCCCCTGCTGTAGCCTGAGAAGAAGACTGTTGGTTTAATACTCCTAAAGCAGAGCTACTCTCTCTGAGCCTCTGTAGTTATGATGCTCCTATTTCAGGATTTGAGCAGTTTGATTGTGTATGTACTTCACCACCAACTTTCCAAAGAGATTTCTGTTGTCCAGAGGATTTAGTGGCAGCCTCAGTCATGGCACCTTGGGCAGGTTGCTGCCTCGTGTGTGCAGCCTTCAATCTCAAGATTCAACTTTTAATTGAAGCCTAGGCTGCTGGGGCAATGCTCTCTGCTGTGGCCACAAAGGAGCACGTTCTCCTCCTCGCCTCTGTCTCCACAAAGCTCTCCTGTCCCCCAGAGGCATCCTGGACTGTGTGTAAATCAGCGGCTCAATCTTCTGCCCATCTTACAGTATTAGTCAGAAAACCCGTGAGAGGCGTGCGCTCTGTTAGACTCATCCCCTTTGCTATTTCAAGAGCTGTTCACAAACTTTCCAGCACTATATTTCTCTGCTGAAAAAGCAGACTAACTTACACCCAAAGGTCCTGGAGAGAAAGGTTTTATTTTGACATCATCTTAATCTTCCATAGACTATTTTATCTTTCTCTGGTGAAGTACTTTTCTTCTTTTAAATAGTAGTGCATTTCAGCAAGCAAACCAGTTACCAGTTCTCATCTGGAATGCAACCTGGCCTATTAATGGCCCATTAATATTTTTTAAATGGGCAGCAAGCAAAATTTTCCATAATAATTGCCATTTTCTGTCTTTATTCTCATTTATTCAATTCCAACTTTAAAATGAAAAGATGAAAACAAAATATATCTGACTGACCCAAAGAAAATTTTTCTGAAATCTTTAATTTTCTCCTATGCAAGCAGAATAATTTTGTCATGTCATAGTTGCCACAAACTGGAATTGCCAACTTGCATCTAGTCCTTGTGTTGTGTTGGTGAGAAGATAGATACATGGAGGGAATACCATGCAAATTTACTACAAAATATTATATAAAATATAATATGATAAAATCAACAATCAATTTATTTGCCTGCTGAATCTTCTAAGAAGAACCTTTTCTGCATTATTATTCGCTACAGTGACACAGTTGTCTCTGGGATTAAATAGCTCCTGAAAGGTGAGTTTGAGGAGTTAAGTGATGAGTTTAAATACCTAGAAGTCAGATACATGTTCAGCCACCCCTCGTGATTCTTTCTTTGGGTTCCCTATGCTTTGGTTTCTCTCTGAAAGTGAAAGAAGTAGCAAGTTCCTGTTTCACAGGGAGTTTACGCTGCACTTGGGAATTTCAGAGTAGCACAGACTTGCTGGACTCTTCCTGCCAGCAGATATTCATGCCATCAGTACACAGCCCTGGCACGCTGGGAAACTCTCCTGAGACTGCTGGCTCTGTTGAGAGATCTTGCACGCACCAACCATCTCAACAGTAGTCACAATATTTTCCACTCAACTTCTGAAAACATGCTACAAAATACACACTCATCTCAAAGAAATATGCTTGCTTCCTGCTATAAAAGGTGTATAATCTTTTTTAAACATCAGATGCCTGAAAACATGAACAACTTAGCACACAGCCACTGCTCCAGAGCAACTGATAGCCGATGGTGCATCTTCCACTGTGCTAGCTGGGAAGCACCAGACGAAAAAAAAATCTTTCCCCGGAGGAAACGAAGGGAAAACTCAAGGTTGGGCAAAGCTTTGTGCACTCCGTGTGGCAATACCCCTGCCAGAGACTGGGGTGGTGGCCAGCCTTTGGCACTGCAAGGGACAAGAGCTGGCTCAGAAGGTTGGTGGTGATGGGTGGCAGCGGTGGGGACAGCTGGTGTGGTGGTCTGATGCACTCCAGAGAGGGATTTGGCTTAGGAAAGGTTTTGATTCCGTTTTCTTTTCCCAGTGTGGATGTGTAGCCTAAGATGTAGCCTTCCAAATGGGTCCCGTGGCTTGCAGGAAAAAGATTAATTATGTTCAATAAAAAGGCACTTGACTGCTCCAGTCTGTTACTTGAAGCACGTGTGGGCAAGGTTAGACCGTAAAACATGGCTATACATTACCATGTTTTTTCAATAGTCACATTTCTTAACTGATCAATATTCCAGATTCAAGTTTCTCTAACCGCCTGCAGAGAATCTAATTTAGGCTTATGTATTTCAACCAGCTCAGCAAGAGTTTTAGAGGTTTCTTAGGCATTATCAAGCTGGGATCTTATTTTTTTAAGGAAAAAAAAAAAACAACTTACCATTTTTTTAAGGAAATTAGGTTGCAATTGCTACATAGGTTTCCAAGTAATTTCCTTCTCTTGCAGAAGTAGGTGATGCCCTAATAATACCTCTAATGCTAAAAGAAACTGGGAACTGGCAAACCCACTGCTGCCAGGGATTGTAAGGGGATTGAATATGTGTGAGGAGTCCAAAGCAAATGAAGTGAGGCCAGAACTCTGGATGCTGGAGCTACAAATGCTTTTTTTGCTGGTGCTCCCATGGCTCTGCTTCCCTGCAAAGCAAGAACACAATGTTCAAAGGAAAAAAATCTTCAAAAGAGGCAGAGGTAGACAGCGGACCCAAACCTGAAAGGAAAGCATTATCGCAAAGGAAGAGCTGGCGCAGAGCCTGTTTCCAGCAGAAGGGTTTCACAAGCAGTCATCCAGGCTGCCCCTTGCCTCACTTGTTTTCCTGACTTGCTTCTGGCCTTGTAGAGCCTGATTTGCAAAACGGCAGTCTGCAAAAGGCTGTGTGGTGCACCTAACTTGCATGTCTGATCGCTTGAAATGCCAGATTTTCAGGGTATTCACAGTAATCGAGCATTAACTAAGCCCTGCTGTTGAACATGAACTTTCGAGTGCAGCCCTGGGCAGATGTCGGGTTATTTTCTCATGTCTGTGTATTAATGACTATGTCTCCAACCATAGCAAGCTGCTCAATGGGATTAGTATATGACTGATTTTTAAAAAGGACTGGGCAAGTTAAGGTTTAACCTCTGCCTCCCTGTCCGTAGGCAGTGAGAGCAGAGGGGTGGTTTTTGGAATGGCCCTAGCACACCGTCTACCTTGAACGAAGATTTAAAGTGAGGTTGTTCAGTTGGCACAAATGTCTAGCAGACTTTACCTTGTGCTGTCACTAACGTGGAAATCTCTTTAACTGCTAAGCAAGTTACAATATGCGCAACCTTTGTAATATGCAGGCACCATGCAAAAATTGGCACAGCTTGCAGAATGTCTAGAAGGCATAATACCATACCCTATAGCTCTTATGTGGAGGTAGCTTGGTGTTTCGCTACAGAATTGCCTCATGCCAGAGACATGTAGCCTCATTAGTTTTGAGCTGGAAATGTTTCCAAATTAAACTCAAAGCAGACCCAGGGCAAGTCATAGAAAACATTTGTCTAAAAAGCCTACAAATAGAGCCATATTTTCACAGCTCTCCTAGCAGAATAGCACAATTATTGGAAAGCAGCAAAGACTTTCCCTGCACAGGTAATGGAAGTTACATATAAGACCCTGTGTGTTTCACTGAAGTCAAAATTGCAGAGAGTTAGTAAGAAATAATTCCTCATTCCCACTGGGTAACTATGGGTTTGCATTCAAATTCCTTTGCTCCCATTGAGCAATACCGCTATTTGGAAAAGGAAGATAGTATTCAGCATCCAGTTAGTAGCAACGGCAGAGCATGGTCCCATCTGAATGCAAATTAATGTATGTTGGCAATAGGAAAAGGTTTTCAGTATAATATCCTAACAACAATTGCTGCAAAAAGACACATAGGGAGCAAAAATGGCATGCAGGTGCCACCTGATTCTGTAAGCATGATAGTGCACGGTATCTTTCCCTCTTGCCCAAAGCTGGTTACCGTATACCCATGGTATATGTCACTTTACTGCCACTATATTAGAGTATTTTAGGATATTTCATTCAAGGATCTCAAAAAAAGCAGCGTAATGCTTAAAAATGCCTTTTATCATCACAGCTAGCAGAGCTGGCTCACTGGTCAGGTTCACCCAAGTGTGAGTACTGGAAATTGTGAGGAGAACAGTGCTAGCCTCCCTGTTTGATTAATGGGCTTAACAACGAGTGCCCAAGTGACTTCCAGGTAATTCTGGAGAACAACTTTCCTTACAAGGACATAGGTTTGCACTAGAATTTTTACCAATTTTAAGACTTCAGCATGTAACGGTTCAACATTCACATTGCAATTACCCTGTCCTTCAAGTCCCTGCTCTAGGTGAATCCAAGAGCTTCTGTAAACATAAAAGTGTAGGCTATCCTAGAAAACATGAGGGTAATACATTAATGAAATACCTCAGGGAGGGAAAGATGTGGTTTCTGAGAATATTAAGAAAGTATTGTTTATATGCCAGCTGGAAAACTGTATAGAATCCTACAGTGAAGTCGCTGAGCCTAATTACAAATTGATGATAACTGCCCATGGAGGATGAGAGAATGCACCTCCCCAGTGCTTGAAAGGAGGAGCCGGGAGCCAATATTATCACTCATTTTTTATGTTATGCCACAACCTGAGTCAAATCAGAAAAGGTACTCATGATATTTTGGCACTTCGGAAATACATACGGAAGTATTCACGCAGAGCCCAGGAGCTAAATAGGATTAAGATGGCATAGGGGGAAAGGAGAAAGAAGCAGTAGTAAGACTGTGTAACATTGTGTTAGACTGCTTTTGTCCTTCTACCAATTTTATCCAATGCAACTGCAGCTATGCCTTCTTTTCCCCTGCCCCCACACCTCTCACTACAAAAATCTCAAGTGCTAACGCAGAGTTGTGGGTGACAAGCTTCTGAGGCTGGAATAAACTACCTTTCTAATAAAAAGGCACAGATATCATAAGACATTTTCAATTCCCTTATCTTAAAAGGGCTTGCCAGTGTTGGGCAGAACAGCAAATGCAGCTGCTCAGCCTTGTATACTCTTCTTAGACTGCATGACCTGCATTAAATGGCATTACACTCAGGTATGTTGGAGAGACTGTCTGATGTGTCCTCACAAAAATGAGATGAAGACGAAGGAACAAGAATGACCAGCAGATAATAACACATGTGCTTGACTTACTAGCATGAGTAAAGGTACAAGTATTTGTTAAAAGCACTCTCAAACCCACAAATCAACTGATTTCTTTGAAGAAAACATTTTGGATAGGGTCAGAGAGACAAGAATGTATTCCTTGTAAATTAATTACAAAATATAAAAATATTTGACACTAAAAAGAGCTTGGCTGATGGCTCAAGCTCTAAATGCTCCCCCCGCCCTCAAAATAAACCTGCACTTGTGATGAACACCTAAATGCTCTCTCTGCACTCGTTGTTGCCTGAAGAAACCACTGGGGTAGGCGATAGTTCAGATTCCACGTCTTGCCTTTCGGATGTCGGCTGATCACTGAAAAACCAGCAGATGTGCATGTTGATTAAGGTCCTGAAACTAATCTCCCGGAGGCCAGGAGGTGCCTTCAGACCAACTGTCAGATGGTACAAACTTTCAGCTCCAAAATGCAACTGAACTCCATTTCAGCAAATGAGCAAAAGTTACAATCAATAATGTACTATGAAAATAATGAATAAAAGATCATCGGGTGTATCAGTGATTCAAAATCGCTTGAGCTCTTCTTTAATACTACTGGACTGAATTGCTTGAGGATGATTTGAGTTCAGTGACCCAGATTGGTCTCTCTATGAATGTTTACTTCGTTAAAAAACCAGTGGCCATGCAGCAGGAACGATAAGATGAAGCACCGCGCAGCTGGGTACAGGGGCTTTCAGCCCCACAGCTCTTTCTGTCCTTTCAGGTCAGACATTGAGGTCAGACGTCTACCTATTGTATTCTATACATAACTTTTACATCACAGAATGTATCTTTTCACAAAGCCTGCTCACTCCCGCTAACCACAAAGTGGGACAGACTTAGTCCTTCCTTTCTTCTGGAAGTCCTAAATCTGTGGTTTCCAACCAGGCGCTCCAGGGGCTGCTTCCAAAGTGACCAAGAAAAGCAAATTCGTAAACTGTGTGTGTGACACTGCATGTGCCACAAGCTGCTGAGGGGTCTGTTCTTCCTGAAAAAATAGGGTTGAATATTCCTGCTCCATGCTACTCCTCTGTAACCCGGGGAAGTGGCCACACTTCAGTCTTTCTACTTCAGTGGTGGTGGTCTTGCCTATCCCAGGTGGAACTTTCTTTTTTTCCCCTCAGAGGACACAAACTCATTTTTATCCTCTCTAAAGATTAGTGAAAGCGAATTTGTGAACTTAAATTATTCAAGGTTTTGAGAAAGCAGGCAGCTATTTGTAGTTTGTCCACTGGCCCCAGCATATTAAGTGGCTAATTTCCGAAGCCTTGCGCGCTAAGCAACGTTCGCTGTCAAAACCTCACATCTGATTTTTTCACGGGAAGTTTCTCGCACGCTGTGTGGAAGCAGCAGTTGTTTCTACGTTTCTTCCAACATGTTAAATGACAGTAATGGATGCAGAGCCTAAAGCAGTCAACTTTCTAAAGGTAAGGTAGTTTGCAATCTGTCACCAGTGACAAAACCAATTTCAAACAGAAACACTGTGTAGGAAAAGACAGGAGACACCTCTGCAGTTTGTTAACTGAATAATGACAAACTTGTGGCAGCCGTTAAGGCACGTGTGCTTTTTACTTTTGTAGCAATTACCTGCAAGACTTGAGGAAGTTAAACAGTATTGACACGAGAGCTGCCTCGAGCCCCCGACCGGGGCTTCCTCTCGCGCCGTAGTAGTGCGGTGCCATAACGGAGCTGGTGCTGAAGCACGTCAGCTCAGGTCACTGCGTGGTGACGCCGTTTCTCCATGCTGAGGTGCCCTTCTTCTGCTCGGGACCCGGCTCTACATGTGTAGTTGCTGCTGATGCCTTTACGAGTAGCTCAGACACTGCGTAGCAACTCTTAGGTACCTGCCCTTGCTGTGAAATACAGAGCCCTGAGTTGGTACTTGCGTTTCCTCTCTAGTCCACAGGGATGAGCACCCCAAAATGAAGCCCGGACCAGCCAGCAAAGGAATCGAGGAGCCAGCAGAAAAGGACGAGGAAGTTTGTGTCCAAAAGCCCCTTGCCCGCTAGCATGCAATTGCCTGAACGCAGGCTGCAGAGATTTCTTCCAGGTAAGATATGCAGCCCGCAGTCTCCCCTGGAGGCTGTTTTCATCTGGTTTGAAATTACAGAAAGGTGTTCACTGCTCGCTTTCACGCTGTGGGTGGAATTGCCATGTAAGAGCCTAGTTAGTACAGCTGCGCAGGAGTGGGGATCTGATCCTGTCTCTTCCTCCACCTAAAACGGTTTCAGGTATCATCTCCTGCCCAGGCAGACTCATCTTACACATTTTTCAGTCTCCTGGACGTTTTGCCACAGGGGAGAAAGGCCAGTGCAAGAACATGGCTCCAAAAGAAGCGCGGGTCTACAGCCCCACGCTAAGGGCGGTCAGCCCGGAGGGGCAATCCCTGCTTCGGAGAACAGCGTAAAATCCACAGACAAGCAGTCGCTGGGGGGGAAACCAGTCATGGGAACTGGGGCCATTCTACTTAGCTCAGTTTTAAAGGACCCAAGTCCTTGCTTGGATTTAGCCAGGAAATTCAGAGATTTCACTGAAAATTAATCTGTGCACATGTATGAACCTCCATACCAGCAGGCTGTGGGCAAAGGAAATTCGGAAAGTAGTGCTCTAGTTGTGTTTATAGCTGGCATATTGGCTATTTGCCCTCAAGGGGAGGAGGGATTAAGGAACTCAGGGCCTGACAGTGAATCATCTGCCTGCAACCCCCTAAGTGACCTGCTGAGGCAGAGAGAAAATTCTGTGCTCCACCGCAAAGTGGAGAAGGGTGAATATAAACAATATACCCTTCGAAGGAGGAGTCGGGAGGGTTTCTCACTCTTCTGGTTCTCCTTAGACAATGGGGAGGCCATAACCTTCCACCACCAAGGGAAAAGGAGAATTTTGCCCAGGGCAAGTTGCCATGAGATTAAAGGGCTCTTGGCTGCAGGACAGCTGGAGGATGGGAGAAGTGATGTCACCCAGATGCTGGAGAAGGGAGGGGAGAAAATGAAGAGGTGTCTTTCCTTTCCTCGCTGTCTTTGCAAGCACTTACATGGCTCTTTCTGTCATAAAAAACAAGTGCTGCTTGCTAGAAAAATATATTACAGAGTGACTTACTGCAGTTCCCGGGTGCAGCCGTCAGCACCAGAGTGAATTCGTTTGGTGACTGAATCTGTAGGCTGCCTACTCCCGGCAACTCCCATTGGAACCAGGGGGAAACAAGGACCCTCGAAACCTTACAGGAGGTATGAGACATCGGGATTCATCAGAGGGCAGGAGGGGAAGGAAAATCTCTAGGAAGAATTCATTAGGGCAGTGTAGTTCTACTTCTGCTGTTCTGTCTTGTTCCTCGGTATTCAAGCGTAAGCAAGTTACACCTACTCTGTAAATACGCCTTCAAATACTTTCTGTGTGCTAAATATTCTTGATGTCTCCTATTCCTAAAAAGTTAAGTTTAATTTCAGAAAATAAATTTAAAAAATAATTTATTTCTGATTTTTGCAAGATTACTGATTATTCTGGGGAAAAATATGCATGTATTGTATTAAGGGGAAAAAAAAGCCTTTAACGTTTTTGGAAATCCTGCATCTCAAGATGTACCACCATTACATGGTTTCTGTCTTTTTATAATTTCGGCTTACAGACTCTAAGCCTTCTATATTTTCCATGTAATGTGAGATAAAAATAATGTAAATTAAAAATCATTAATAAAATAAATCAATAGAATTAGGGAGCTAAAGCTAAAGGGTATTTTAAGTCAATGACTGAAAATTAGATTTATTGGACCACTTTTTAAACAGATGGCTGCCTCACCACCGTGTGTCTAAGTTAAAACTATTTCAAATGCTATCTAAATACAGAGACACAAGGAGTTAAACATGTTACAAGATAGAAGAGCAAGCAGTGAGCCCTCTAAACACCTGGAGGAAAAGATCAAATCTTTTGGACAGACATAGCCTTCTCACAGGCAGACATAAAAACTCTGTAACTAAAAGGACAAAATACGAATTGGTTCTTTGAAATTAGACAAAAGTCCAGATTCCCTTTACTGTTTTGTACCCACCAGAACATTAATTCACAGCCTGCATAACAGATGACACCAGTCATCTGTTTATTTTATGCTCAAATATTGTTATGTCCAATAGATTAGTACATACTTTACCATTATTGATTCATAAAAGCCCTTTTGCAAGGTCCCATAAGTACTGATTTTTACACGCATCATCCCATGTACATGCAGAAAATGTGTTCCTGCCTTTTACAGAATCACAGAGTCATTAAGGTTGGAAAAGACCTTTAAGATCATCAAGTCCAACCATCAACCTGACACCACCATGCCCACTAAACCATGTCCCGAAGTGCCACGTCCACACGTTTTTTGAACACTTCTAGTGATGGTGACTCTACCACCTCCCTGGGCAGCCTCTTCCAATGCCTGACCACTCTCTCAGTGAAGAAATTTTTCCTACTATCCAATCTAAACCTCCCCTGGCGCAACTTGAGGCCATTTCCTCTTGTCCTATCGCTGGTTACTTGGAAGGAGGCCAACACCCACGTCGCCACAACCCCCTTTCAGGTAGTTGTAGAGAGCGATAAGGTCTCCCCTCAGCCTCCTCTTCTCCAGACTAAACAACCCCAGTTCCCTCAGCCGCTCCTCATAAGACTTGTGCTCCAGACCCCTCACCAGCATCGTTGCCCTCCTCTGGACACGCTCCAGCAACAGACCCATCAACAACATTTAACAGGACTTACTAACTTCCCCTGCCCCTGCAAAGCCCTAAGTCTGCATGGGAGGCATCTTGCACGTGTACTAAGCTCTATTAAACCCTTAGCTACTTGAAATAATACTTAGTCTACCTTCCATATGATATACTGATACCTCATTCAGTTACATGGCTTTATCTGCAACTGCTGCTTCCACTTCGATGACAGTTTGATGCTTTGGTTTTCTCAGCTCTATTTTTGGCCAGTGTTTACCTGGTATTTTGAGCTTAATATTTCTATTCAAATAGAAAGTGTTTGGTAGCAGTCTTGTCATGTTTCTTAATTTTTTTCCTTCCAGCCATTGCTGTCGCACTGGAAGTCAGTGTAAGTTCCCATTTAATGTTCTAAGAGAGTCCCTCGTCTCTCCTGTGATTTCTGCGCAGCTTATTATCCAATTTTCTTTCATTTTAAGGTAGTACTTGGGGCATCATTTTTTAAGATTCCCTTCTCTTGGCCCCAAAGCTCTTTATTTCTTTTCAGGTCAGCTTTCTGCTGCTACAGTCTTATTGGACTTTGTCATCCCATGGGAGGAGAACCAGAGTCTGAGCTTACTCTGGGGATGACTCCTGGGAGCCTGCAAGGTAGACCGAGGAGTGGGAGGTGGCCGGGGGTAATGGGAGGGACGGTGGCAGAGGAGAAGATGAGGAATAAAACAGTGCGAACAAGAGGGCAGAGTCTACAACTGTACTATTTTTAATCAGCACAAAGCCCAAAAGAAATTTAGTGGATAAACACTGTCAAACACGTTAAGGAATTCTTTTTTCAGATGGAGACAAAAGTAAAGAGCAGAAAATCCTTGCCTGGCAGGATGCTGACATTCATTTTAGATATCGATTGGAGTCCTATCTAACTGATTTCAGACCAGTCATTAGGGGCAATTAGACAACTTTCCCAGTGGCACCAGAGTCTACTAGGAAGCAGCAGGAATTCCATCTCCTTTGATCTTTAAAGGTCACTGGAGACAGCCCAGCATCAATGGGGAAATGGCCCATGCTGCTCCATTGCAGCACTGGTCCCAGCTGGGAGCTGGAGGTGCGGCTTTCACCTGCCTCTCTACTACGCTTAGCGAAGGGTCACCGAGAGCACGCTGGGACTGCCGCAGGTCTTAGCAGCCATCTGGCAAAAATCTCCAAAAGATTTTTGTCCATCCCAAATGTAACAGGGGTCATACAGAGAATATCAGGGGTTCTTTTATTAAAGATTCTTTAACCGAGCCCCATTGTTTTCTGTGTAAAAAAAAAAAAAGAGAAAGAAATTACTAAAGATCAGGCACTAACATTTTTTCTTATACTTTGTGTCTACAGAAACAGTACCAGCATTACTAAATGATCAGTCCTTTCACAGATTGCTTACCTGAAATTTAGCCTGTTTGAGTGGCTCAATGCATGTTAGAAAACTCAGGCCTCTGGTTAAGATGAATATATGAACAAAGGGACCACTGCAATAACTTTTGAGAAGAGAATCTCATCCAAATCTCAGCTATAATAGAGAAAAGAAGTCCTGTTGTACTCTTTTCTACATTGAAACTTTTCTATGCTGAAGTAAAGGCAAGGTACATGTAATGACACAAGCTTAAGGGAATCCTAAGAAATCTTACCTAATCTACCTCACATATATGTACTTTATGAGGAAAATATTAAATCTGCACTTGAAAAGTTCTTAGAGAGCTAGGATTCTAAATAGAGACTGTTTACAAAGCAAAAGAACAATTAAGATGAATTAAAGGATGCACAGTATTTTACTTTTTTTTTTTTAAATCTCAGCAAACTCACGGGTTTACAGCGTTTAAGGCTAGAGGAGACCGGCGTGAACATCTTCTCTAATCTGTGCGGACCATGGCTACTCTATCTTACGCAGTGATTATTTTCTTACAGAAAATCAGTCTTCCTTAGTATGCAACCCAACACTTGGAAGATCTGTAATGTGACTGAAAGCAGAGGATCATTTACATAATATTCATTCTTTACTTAAAAACCTCAAGTGATGGCAAATCAGACATATGCGGAAAATCTGATTCAGAAGTTAACCCTTCTTTTAAAAATATGTCACTTTCAAAACGTTTAACTTTTGTTTCCTTATGGGAATGTCCCCCCAAAATTAAGTTTCTTCTTTTTGAATAAGTAACTGTTTTGACTGTGATCTAGTTACCTTTTAAACTAAGTATTTTAAATATGAAAACATGACTAACGTAGATCATCTGCATGCATACACTGGAATCCTATCTTATATGTGCCATTTTTTTCCTGGTAGTTATTATCATACAATCATATTCTTGCTGTTTAGGAAACTGAGGCACAGGGAAGTAAGAATATTTCTCAAAGGATGCATGTCTGTAAAAATACATACACACATTCATGATCTTTCTTCACAAATGCTCCATCCTTGCTTTTTTGCTCTTTATTTCATGTAGATTCAAACAAAAATATCAGGCAGTTTATTAAAATAGGTCAAATATTTGTGAAGATTCCAGCAATATTTCTGTAAATGGTGTGAAGGCAGATATGCATCAGAAAGTAACAAACCACCACAGTACAGCTGGAAGTTTAAAGCTGAGACCAGCTAAAGCAGTGCTCAGCTCCGCAAAGCTGTGGCAGGCAGTTTACAAAGACAGACTCTCTAATGAGCAATCAGCAATTCCTGCATTATTTATTTCTATAATGTTCTGATATTTCCAGAGCGCATAGAAATAAAAAGTAAGTCTCCTAACACTCAGTGAAGCCGTGGCTGGACGTGATGCCAAAAGTCTGCCTGCAATTATTGTGAGGGATTTCAGTACACCCTCCTGTGTGACGTGAATGTGACGTGACACAAAAATGCATTGCGTGACCCCCTCAGAGTCTGAAGTTTCGAAGCATTTATTTATACTAAGGAATCGCACTCACAGGTCACCAGTGTCCAAGTGCTTAGCAGTAACACTGGAGAGCTGCCACTGGCGCTTCCCGGGCTCCTCGAGGAGCCGAAGGGAAGAGCAGGGGTTGCTGGAACACCTCTTACCGGAGTGACGGTACCGGCCGCGACGCCCCGGGAAGAAGCGCCGCAGGAGCGGCAGCGCTCTGCCTGCGCGCGGGCGCGCCGGAGCAGTAAGTGCAGATAAAGACGTTTTCCCTTTCTGTGACGCGACAAGGCTCCTTGTACTCTTTGTACTTTCTTTGCAATACAGTCAGATACACGACTTGTAAAAACAACTACCAGCCTGTAGATTTTAAAATAATAATTAGCAATGACTAATATCTGGCTCAGGTTTCACAGCCAGCAGCAGCCCCTCTAGCTGCGGTTCACACCTAAGCCCTCGTGGTGTTCTGGTTTCCTGGTTTCTGCCGGCACTGAAAGGTAGGAGCTGCCAGAGGAAGGGACGCGTTTCGCTGGGGTCTTCGCAGTCTTAGTTTCATGCAGAGCTACAAACGCTTTCCTTTGCAAAGGCACCCCGAGCGTATACATGTCATTTTAAGTGCTATTTAATGCTTTCTTCTGTGATGAGTTGGTACAAAGACTGTTACAACTTATGTCAAGAGCCAGGTTAAATGAATCCCCATGAACCATGGCACTTTTATTTGGGATGTCATTACAACGTCATTACTTTGCATTGTAATAGTGCCTGCTGGTCTCAACCTGGTTAAGCCACGCATGCTAAAAGCTTGAAATAAAATTTGAAAAAAGAAAGAAGATAGGCTCTTGACCCAAAATGCTTATAAGCCAAAAAATTTTAAGATATGAGTGAAAAACCTGGGATGTGGTTAGAAAGGTAGGAGTGGGATAGTCAAGCTTTAGCCATATTTCTCAATGTGATCTATGGACTTCTATCGCCATCTTTTTCATCCATATTCAGTCTCAGGAGGGTCCTCCCAGATAAAAAGATAGACACAGTAATAGTTCATGGGCAGAAAGGACAGAGACATCACAACCTATCTGCAGAACTTGTCCAGCTTCTTGCCTAATCCTGTTTAACATGCATCTACTCAACAGCACATTATAATTGAGAGTCCTTGAATCAGAGCAGCACATATATAATGTATGTTTTGTGGGGTACTCTTGCTACATTTTAGTGGTTTCTACACTTAGGTCCATGATTGTAATTTAATCTGTGACCATATGTGCCAAAAGGTAACCAAGTGTCCTCCCGTCCCCAAAGCTGTTGTGGGAACAGAGCAGCAGAGGCTAAGTGACTAGTTTTCAGTATTTCCGATGTAGCTACCAAAGCTAGTTCTCCATTGCAGAAGGCAAATCATGTGATCCATGTAGACATCTACCTTCAGATTAAATTAACTCCATAATAGTGGGGTAGAATTAATCTCTAAATGAATGTAACTAAATTTAGGAGTCCAGATGTAGCTGAACAGATATGACCTAGATGCCTAAGTTTCCGTTATAGTTATTGCAGCCTAAAAGAGCTATGAGCCAGAGGTGCTGGATTTAGCTGCTTCAACTGAGGTATGCCTTAATGCCATCTGAGATGCTCCATGGCATCGGAAACACTCATACGTAGTTGACAGAACTGAAACAAGACCTCTGAGAGATCAGCATCCTTCAGGAGCAGCAGCTGGAGACCACAGTATTTCCAAGCATCTCAGATGGCACTGCATATCTATGGACAAGGAACTGAATAAAATTTTAGGTGTTTACTTTAGGGTGAGCTAAATGACTCAAGGATCCATAGATGACATTTATTGATTATAATGGAAGATCAGACATTAGGCTCATATGTAATCTACACACAGGCAGCTTCCCAGTCTCAGGGTGGTAAACCAGATGGAGAGAACTGTGTTCCAAGGAACATTTGTGGAAGAAAAATGCTTTTTTTTCTATCTAAATTTATGCAAAGACTACTGATGTATTTTTAGTTGTAAATATCCTAAGTTCCCCTGCTCTTCCTATGGAGAGAGTGAATTTATCAGGGATGTAAAATACTAGATGTGAGTTCAACTAAGGGGTTACATGGTAATTTCTAGAATCGTTATCTGTATCTTCATGAGCAACAGTCTGGGAAAAAGCTGTGAAATCAAATTCAAGAAGCAACTAAAATTTTCACTGGTGGAAGAAGTCAAATTAAGTGTGACTTAGTAGCAAAAAACTTCCAATACAAAAAAACCCCAAATATCAGGGAGAACAGCACATTCAGTGCTCATGGAGAAAAGGAAATAATTTTACATGAACTAGGTTCTTCATGCAACCACTGTTGCCTGTAGTATTTCTACAGTAGCTGATTCTACTGACTATTGCATGGAAGCAGTAATTCATTCCAGGGTTACAAATTACCTGTTCTGTGTGACAGTTGTTATCTCACCAAGTTTGACGTATCTGGCAGAGAGGGGTGAGGACATAATTTGACCACAGACACTTCAGTCGTTCTATTGTAACCCAGGCCCAGAAAGCATTATGACTTAACAAAAACTCCTGGGGAAAACAAAGTATTTTTCATGTTGCCTCTGTGAAATACAGCTTTTCTCCAGGGAACTTCAGTTATACTTTGCCTTTGTATACGTGCAAGTAAAACGCAAATAATGCAAGATCATTTAATACAGCACCAGATCATAAGCAAAGCTGTGAAATTGCTGCTCTTCAGTGGCAGTGGATGGTAGATGTTGCCAAGAACTATGTCCAGTGTCCAGTCTGGACTTGAATTTGAGCATGGAGACTGGTAACCTTGGAAGAAAGTGACTGTACTTCTGGTCACAGTTCAGTTTCTTGTGTCAGACTTAGGTCGACCACTCTGTAAAATGGGGGAAAGAGAGATATACTGTACCAAACATCCCACTCACCAGTATAGATCCAACTGGAATTCAGAAGCAGCGATGGCACTGAGAGATGACAATAGCAGAGAGACTTTTCAGAGACTGACTTCGGTGTTTCACACATCGGTTGCCGTTTAGCCAGCCGAGAGCACCCACTGACAGTTCTCTCACAGCATGCCAGACAAATGCAACACAGAAACTGAAAACAGTCAGCATCTTAAATGAAAGTCAACGACCATTAACTCGTTAAGTCAGATTAAGTCTGCACAGAATTGGCAGAATAAATTGTGTGTGTGTGAGTATCAAAGACATAATTAAGGTATTTGTAAAAAGGGCAGGAGGAATTACCAGTCACCAGGACACGATCCGTTTTCCTCCTTTTACCCAGGTCCTTTTAACAAGGGGACAGCTTCAGATAAAGCAAAATGAGTGTGTATAAGGAGTCAAGATCTAGGCTAAGAAGAAATATTATAGTAAAAAAAAGTGTGTTGGACTTAAACTAGTGTAGCTTTTTTCATACCAGTTAGCACCACTCATTCTCCTGTTCTGACTCTCAAGAGCGTTCACCAACCCTAGTTCTGTCCATTCCATGGCAACCTTACTTTTGTTGTAATGCTTCCAAAAATGCTCTTTTGTTAGAACAACATACTTGCTCATAAAATAGCTGAGTCTATATGCTGCATACAGTCGTAACTGTGTCCCCTACTAATGACAAAAAGGTAACTTTAAAACAGTTTTAAACCAGACATTGATGTTGGCTTTGCTTTAGGTAGAGGACAAGAACACCTGGGGAAAATTGTGGCCATTATACAAACAAATACAGTATGCTCCAGCAAAATGTCAATTAGAAGCATCATTGTGCTAAATGAAGATGCTCAATTTTCACTCTAGAAACTGTACCCAACTCTCTCTGTGAACCTATGGAGACTTTAAACCGACTTTGTTGCTTGCTGTTTGTATTTGAAGCAACAAGGTCAACCCTAATCTGACTCCTGTTCCTTGTATTTTCAGTGAACAATTATACACTGCTGATAAATTTTTCCTAAGTATCTTTTTCTCTTTACTCACAAAAGACAACCAATTCATGTTATTTATACAATTTCTCTTAAGATACTCTCTTAATTCTACACTGCTATTTCAAATTTCTGTTAGAACCAGGAACAGCAGTCATTCCATATTGCTGATATTAACATTCTTGATTTCATTTTGTAGGGATTTGAGTGACTCAGCATCACATTCCTCACGATTAGGAAACGTTTTGCAATTTCATTTTATGATGTATCAATAAAACTTTATTTTTCCCTTAATGTGCCCTTCTGAGATGAGCTTGCCATAAAACACATTCATGTGCTGCTGATTTAGCCATAGTTCTCTTGCTGATTTTTTCCATTGCTCAAGACACTTATCATTAATGTAAACACCATCAACTCTTACTCCTACCTCAGCTAAGAATCTGACTGAAAAGCAAAGACTGGAATCAATTTCTAATTTAGGAAGAAAATAACTGCTTGGGAAGAAAATAACTTGAGGGGAAAAAAATAATCAACAGCAACAGCCACTGCAATTACTGCATGAAATTAAGACATTTACAAGTGCAAGAAGAACAGACTGCAGCTTATTTAAGATGGTCAGGTGTTCTAGTTAAAAAATATTGGGGTTGTTCCTTCTAAATTTTGTACCAGTTTAATCAAAGCCAATGTAGACATATGACTACACCCGCTCCCTTTTGTCAGCACCTGCAGAACCACTTCTACCCCATTTCCTCTTGACAGAGTCAGAGATTGCTTCTGTCTGTTTCATTGTGCAGTTAAGTGGCTGATCTGTCTTCCTCAGTACCTTTTCAGCATCCTTTTGTTCTAATGTATCTCCAGAGCACCTGGGTCCAAGAGAAAATAAGAAAGGGAAGGCAAAGAGAGGTGCTAGTGGGTGATGGGTAATGCCAAGAGAAAGCAAGTTCCATGCAAATTAAGAGAAACTGATGCAAATATATCGCAGAGTGAATTAGGCTGGATATGGAAGCTTAGCAGAACATGGGTAAAGATTTGAACTTTAGTCCCTGCTCCCAGGGACTGCTATATAATTCTCAATCACCACCTAATGACAAACAACAACTCTTATTGACAGCAGTCTAAAGCTATGGCCTTTGAATCTTCTCAGGCAGAGAAGGGCACTGAGCTGAGGCTCCCATACTTTGAGCAAGTGCTCTAACACTGACCTAAAGAAGAAAAAAAGAATGTGCTGCCAGTTTCGAAAGCAGTTATACATATTATGGAAAACCAAACCTGAACTCTGGAACTACTTCTTAAGACTTCAGAGGTGAAAGAGAGGCGGCAATACCTAGTTTGGCTCATCCTAGCAGGGCCTATGCTCTAAGCTGCTTTGCCCTGTCAAGACTGAGGTGCTTTCCGGACATGCTGAAGACCTTCTGTTACCTTGGGAACTTTAAAGTTCAATATTAAAGGAAATATAGTAACGTTTATGGACAGCTGAGTTGAGATCTTGAAGATTTAATTTGGATTTATGTGTCTGCAATCCCCTAAATAATTTCTTTTGCATCTCAGTTCATGATGATACAAGAAGTCTACTTTAAATTCTTTGGGTCTTTGATGCAACTAAGATTGCAATTGTTCCTACCCTTTTTTAGGCTTTGGACTGGCAGCTTTCCATGCAGTCAGATACCTGTGGGCCAGGCAGAGCTTTACTGATGTTTCTGAGCCAGTTTTCAGAATGCGCACCATATATCTTATATATTGATCACGAATAATAGAAATATACAGACCTGTTTTCACTTTGAAGAAGCCTAAGGTTAAAAATAGCAAAATTTGCTTTATGTAACAGACCAAGAATTAAATTCAGGCTCTTTTCTGCATGCTCTCTAACAGCAATAACACATCGAAGATTCACTCATTGGCTCATATATCAAGACACATTGTCTCAATTGTAAGTGCTTTTCACAAGATGGCCTTAAAATAGAACACTGTTTCCGATTTATTCAGAAAAAATAAAAAGAGGATGAAAAATCCCATTTGTAAACAATATTAAAATTATTTGGAGGGCCAAACAGAAAAGCCAGCATTTAATTTTAAAATAAAGCTAGAATTTAAAGGAAGATAAACCAAAAAGGTTTACACTTAAATTTTATTTAGCATTCACTTTCATATAATATTTGCCCAGTGATTAACATCGATGAGTTAAAGTGTATTCCAATATCAGTGAAAGAATGTGTTTTTTTTTGTCTTGCAGAAGAAACACTCAAAGGTTAGCAACTGTAATTCAAGGTCAAAATTTCTCCTGAGTCTTGTTCTCTTCACATAGGAGCTGGTTTAAAACACTGCTCTGTTTGAGAGCTTTTAGATTGGATACATCTTCGCTTACAACAGGGACATCTTCACTTTGATCCTCAGTTATCAGATCTTCACTGTCTGACAGCGTACACAGGAGTGTATCATTTTCATAGGTAGGAAAATAATACCTGAAAGCAACAAGGCATAATTACTAGATAGTGACATATTTTGTCTGAAAGAGGTTGAGCATATTATATGAGATTAGATTTTAAAAAACGGAAAAATGAGAAAGTCTGGTTGTCTGGAGTGACAGTAAACAGCACACCCAAAAATCAACTGGCATGTACATCTTAGAAGCGTCATACAGATGGGTTGGCAACAGACAAGTCCTTCTCCCTATTTCTTCACCTGTATGTTGTCACAGCTGAGGCCACAGATCCAGATTTGTCTCACAACAAATGCTGAACTGAGATGTTTGAGTTAGAACACTCCCTGTGTTTCACCACCTGTGGCATCATCCCCCAGGCATATTCAGCCTCCCTACAATCTGAACCGGTGTTATGTTACGCGCTCTCTCTATATGCTATGAGAAAACTAAAGGTAAACGACCAACTTGTTTTGATTCCTAAAGTTAGGTGGACATTATGCACGTATCTATATGAGACAGGAAAAATAAGTGGTTTGGTTTGGTTCTAGATCCGAATGCCCCAAGCACATCTTTACTAGCAATGAAATGTGTGCCCGATACCTGTCCCAGGCATGATCTGCATCTGTGTAGAGAGCTAATGGCTGGAAGAATCTTGTGCCTACAAGTGGGGCATTTGAGATGTCACGTTGGTGCACAGATTCAACCTTGACTCCACCAGTGAAAGTGCTCTGAGTGCACCGCGTATGCCTTTCACCGTTCACTGTACAACTGCAAATACAGGCAAAAGGCAATTTTGCAACAATAAACTTCTCTAGCATACTAGTTGCAGACACAATTTATGAGGATAGTGCATCCTGGATACAAATAGAAGAGCAGTATCACATGTTCATTTTAGCTGCAGACAGTGCAGGGATTTATAATTCTGAGTAGTTTTGAGAGACTTCTTATTTTTTCTGGGACAGTAGAGCTGGGGAGCTGAGGACACTGTTGCACTGGCAAAATCCAGAAGTTTCAACTTACTGTTTTACAGACATTATCAAATAACAGTACAAATGCTGGAGGAAACACATGTGCCCTTACTGTGGTTGATCCCATGTAGACCTGGCTGGCAGGAATGTAATGTGTTTGGTCTCTTCCATATGATTTATCAATCCTCCTTTAGACTGAAATTTCTCCTGGCAGTTGTAACAACGACAGTGATGGATTTCTCTTCTGATGAAGTTCACTAGCTTTACTTGCTGATAAAAGTTCAGACCTGGGAGAGATGGTAGCGAACAAGCACTTGAGGAACATGAGACTTAATTTACAAATGTTTTCTTGGACTAAGCATAAATACTGATCAAGGTTTACTGGAGACTTGCACTGCCTGAATGCTGTAACTTGGTAAATTAACTGAACAAATGCTTTTTCCCAGCTGCAGGAGAACTAGCCCTTCTTTTAACGTAAAAATTGCAAATACCTTGCTTCCTCTCAGTCTATAGCAGGAAGCAAACCTTGGCCAAACACAGCTTAGAGCACAGCCTTCTAAGTTGCAAGCAAGTCTTAATGGGCATAATAATAATAACAACAACTGTAATACTACTAACAAGACTAACAAGAACAACAACAATAGTAATAATTCTTCCAGGGCTCCACAGGCATAATAATAATAACAACAACAGTAATACTACTAACAAGACTAACAACAACGACAACAATAGTAATAATTCTTCCAGGGCTCCAGCAGCCAGACCTGAGACTCATAGAGTGGGTATTTGCAGCTACTCTGCAAAAGAATCCAATGGTTTTAAAGAAAATAGCACATGTCTTTGGCACTAACAACAGTTCCAGAAAAATAAAGTGTTCTTGGCATTCTTTCGTAAGCTGGCAGAAACAGTTTCCATAATGGAAAAGTTAAATGTCTAAACAAAAATCAAATTGATACAGTTGTTTTCCAGTATTCTTATGATGTGGTTTTCTCCACACTAATGGCAAATGCTGACAATTACAGTATCTCTTACTCACCATGCTCTGACTTTATTTTAAGAAAGTCAAATCCATGTGATTTCTGGAGGGGGAAAAAAAAGAAAAAGGAAAGAATAAAATATCTTATTTCCACTATTTCTACTATTCCAAGTTAAAAATAGTTCAGCTTTTCATAGACTGACACAGACATGCATATAGACATGCAAGCACTAGTACATGAAAAAACACCCCGAAGTTTTGTTTCATCAAAAACTTTTGAATTCTGTTAAACTGCAACGCTCCTGTTAAATAGTTTATTAAAACTGAAACACAGATGCTAAACATCTAATGTATTAAATCATCAAGTTGTTATAATATTAAAGATGCTACCTCTTTATTGTCTGTACACTCATTTCGTGGTTTAACTGCAACAACTCACAAGTAATAGCTGGTCACACTCTCAGTGTAAAAATTGACTCCACTGCATATTTCAGAGAACAGATGCTGGAGATGCATGCAGCACTTCAGTTCTGTGCTAAAGAGGGCATTCTAATGCAGCAGCTGATTTGATCTTAACAAAGATGCTACAATCCTACTTTTTAATTCCAAAGTGATGCAAGAACTGATATCTAAAACAAGTCTTACCTGCATGTGAAGATACAGTTTTTCTGTGGTGTCCGCTTGTTGTTCACAGAACAGGCAAACCGCACACACAGGATGGTCTTCCCAGTCAGACCAGTCTCTTATGATTCAGAGTCAAAAAGATTCATTTAATTGTGGAAAAGAGAAGAGACATTTTGTGAAAGGGCACTTCAGATTCTGCACGCACAGCACCAGAAATAAATCCAGAAAAACAGAATACTTTAAAGGGGTGGAAGAGACAGTGTGGATTTATAGCTGGATATATCATTAGAATCTGGTTTACAGTCTAAAAAAATGACGAATTCAAGAATAACTAAGCAGTTACTGTTGGGTAATTCCTGTGCAGATAGGCAGTAAGTCCTACTTGAATTTTCCTGCACTAACAAACAGGATCTTAACTTCAGTTTCTATCCAGTTTGGCAAGTCATCAAATACTGCATTCAGTGTTTATTTTTATAAGGTCTTTTCAAATTCTTTTATACCTTTCTAATCTTTCAATACACCAGCCAAAGACATAATCATCAGGCAGAGTTCACTCAAAGTGTTATTTACTTATCAAATATTGTTATTCCTGAAAGAGACACTCATGCTATTTCTAGATATGTACACAGAGAAAAAATACTTTACCAACACATCCATTTAGATCCACAAGGCTGCCGAGCGATAGAAGTATTACTGCAACTAGGTATAACCAAGTAAAATTAAGCTCAAGTCACAGACAGAACCAGGAAGGTCAGGGGCCCTGATACCCACAAATTACCTCCTGCTTATTTAATCCTCTACAGCCAAGGAAGCCACCTCTGCAGTGATCTGAGGGCCTGGACCACAGATGACCACAGAGGAGAGGCAAATGTCACCTCAGTCAGCACCACTGAGAAGTTTCCTTCAAAATCCTGCTTTAATCTCTAGCTGTTACGTTTTTATCAGACTTTTTTGTACCATTTTTTTCTCATGTTGACATTTTTGATGCTTACTCTTGACTTTTAAATTTGAACAAAATCACTCAATCGTTTTTAGTACAAAAGTAAAAAATGTTTTGCCTACATGATTACAAACTGAAAAGGCTCTTGTTTATGCACACGAAAAATAGGCTTGTGGTTGAAATATGAAATTTTACAGCCCTCATTGTGGAGAACTGTCTTTGATGAGAACAATTTGGAGTTGATTTGACCGGCTTAAATGAATTTTAACTGTGTACTAGCTATGCACAGCATTTTCCTTTAACTACTTTCAACAATAATGGTCTTGCAGGTCTTTATAATGGGCACGTAAGTAACTCTTACTCTTCTAGGTTATCTAGTAATTCCCGGTCATCCTCTGACTGCACTTCCTCCCAAGACTTTCCAAATTCCTGAGGAAAAAAAAAAGAAAAGAAAAAACATTTCCTGATTCGCATCACATTTTAAATAACAACTGAATGAACATCTGGAAAGTCATAATCAACATCTTATTTTGAATCACGTTGGTATTTCTGTGAATTAAAGGTAGTCATACAACACTACTCTAGTAATAATTTTTAAAATAAAAATTCATTTTGTTTTTCAGTGAGGCATTCCCCACGCTACATCTGGGAAAGAAGATGATTTGGCACAGAGCTCTCAAGAAGAGCATTCGTGCTCTGTGTAAAACTAGAGTGTAGCAACACTACCAAGATGTTCCCAAGGTGAGTATGTTACCACTGTCTCAAGTTTGCCATCACATTTGCTCAATCCAATCTGCCTACCTTGCTGTTCATGCAGCATATTCTGCTTAAACAATGCAGACCTAAGGCTTTAGCTGGCACTGCTACACCAGCCAGCGCTTGTACCTTCTACAAGGTTATGTCAGTAAAAGCACATGCTGTAAACCAGAAAGGCAGTATGGGCCAGGGCATAGATCTCTGAGCTAGACTCCAGTTTCTCCTCCATCCCTTTCTCAGATGTGAATGTAAGCACCTCTATTCATGGTGTTCTGTTCTTCCTTTTACTTTTTGTCTTATTTATTTATATCTTAAAGACCTTCAGCACAATGTATATCACAATACATTTGTGCAGTGTTCAGCATAATGGCAAGACTCTCAGCTTGACTGTGATATAAATAACAGGCAACAAAAAGCTGAAGCACTCTACTGAAATACCAGCAGTGATCTCTAGTTAGTGTTTTTCTTTCCTCCAATTATTCCTGCCTTTAAAAATAAACCAGAGCCAACTAACCAGTAATCAAAATAGTATTTTGGAACTCATACTTTTGACAGCTGTGAAGGATTCACAAAGATCATAGTTGATGATCTTGTCTCCATTAAAACAAAGGCAGCTAATAAAAAGATCATTTCTTCATTTATTTCATTCAAATATTCCTTCTGATAAATATATTTAATAACATCCTTAGTAACAAGTGCTATTGGCCAAAAGATATTCGAAAAAGAACCAAAAGATATCCATCATCTAACAAATTAATGAGAATTTTCAAAGCTGTTAGTGTCTATCAGGTAAACAATAAGCAAATGTCTCTAGATAGCTCTAAACATAATGTCATCATATATTACAGAAAAAAAATTCAGTAATTAATTCAGTGATGCTACATGGTAGTGTGTAAACTCTCTGAATTACAGGGGAGACTCATTAATGTCACCATTACTGTGAGATAACATGAAGCCATTAACACCTCTCACCACATGTTCTCCCAGCTGCACACTAGTTTCCTATGGGTACGAATGTTAACACCTTAATGAGAGGATAGTGGCTCACAACCACTGCAAAATGAAGATGAATGCTCACAATTTTTCCCCTTACTAGCTTGACGTATACGTGCACAAAACAGTACGTTCAAAACAGCAGCCAGTATTTAGCTTCACCTTTTAGTTAAAGGTGAAGGGGGAAAACCATGCACAAGCTTTGTTATTGTTGCTGTTTCTTTCGGGTGTTTCTGTAAGAAGGCAGAGAAGGATCTTGTAAGAGGTCTCTGTTTCCCTCACCTATTTATATTCAGAAGAAAAAAAAGGAAAAAGCTAATCAGGACTTGTATCACTGGAAAATTGCATGGCAAATGGATAACTAGAGACACTGTGATGAAAGTGCTGAGGCTGAAGGTGAGCAACTGGGTGGGAAAGAG